>NW_026731787.1:17500-257500 GCF_028476545.2 Physella acuta
CTAGATATACACGGAGGTCACAGAAGCTCATCAAGTCTTAAACTTGTATGGGAAACAAATGACGTCACATTTAACTTGCTTTATAGGTCACGATCACAAAGACTACAATTATTTAATGATACAAACAAATTGCTTAGGGTAAGTGAATCAAAGTACAAATCCATTTTCGAGCTGATTAATGATCAAAAATATAACTTTAATGATGACGAATATGACAAGACTGGCACTGCCTGCTATTATTTATAATTCAGAAGTGGGTAATTTTCTCCTAATAAATGATGCAGAATTGACTTTTAAATTTTTTTTTTTTGTGTATCCAATTCAAAACAAAATTTTCGTTGTGTGGGTGATGTTTTCAAGATCTGGTCTTTCTAATTCAGCGCTGACTAGGTCTTACAGAAGATATTGTTGTTTTTAATGGGAGAGAGAATAAGTTTTTGTTCCCGCCTACTCGTATGCCATTATGAAACTAAAATTTAATTAGTTAAACTGATTTATTTGTCCATTTTATTTTATACGTTTTACCAGCTATCTAAGCTAAGAAGGATATCTAATTTAAATCGGACAGGATGGAAACACATCTAAACAGTTTTATTTGAACAATTAAAACTGTTCATTATCCATCTGTTCATCCACACTTTCTACCATTCTCTTCACAGTGACGCCATGATGTATTTGTTTCAGTTTCTCTCGCTCTGCTATTAGCCACCGTTTCCAACCAATTAAACACCAATATTTTAATTCTAATTAAAAAAAACACACCACAAAATAAAAATCCCTGTTGAGCCGGTGTAGCCTGGCTGAAGCTCCCACTTGTAATGATACAATTAAAATGCAATTAATGCCCACACAGACAGACAGGAAACCAATTACCGGAAACAGTTTTTATTTTACCTTTAATTTGGCCAGAAAATCATTTCATTCGTGAGCGTGCTCCAGGTTTGACTCACCTGCCCACACAGCGGCCTTTCCATTCCGTGCAATGTGCTGCACACGTTCCTGGCAATGTGCAATGATTAGATTAATGGTAGTAGGGGGTTAAATTTGTAAATAATAATACATTTTGCTGCTTATAAAAACAAAGAAGGTGTTTACACATATGTAGAAGTGGAAGTAGATATGGCAGGTGAAGTAGAGTGGTTGAGACGTAGAAGTAGGTTACGAGTTTGGTTTCCGTGCTTAAATCCATCTGTCTACCCAGCTCTGAGTACCTATCACTAGGCGGAAAAATAAGTTCAGCTCGGTATAATCCTATCACCATAATATTTATAAATCGAGGTCACAGACACTGATAAACCCCAAGTTGTTATTCCTCAAATAAATTATTTTGACGTGTTGATTAATTATGACAGCTAGACAAGATAATAAGTACGTGTGTTACTGTTATTTATCTGTTTACAAGTATATTTCTAAAATTTATTTTACAGTGTTCTATAAGATCATAATAAAATAGCCAACCGCAATGTACGATTATATAATCTTTTACACTAGTAAAATATTATTTAGATATTACGTAAAAATAAAAGTATATTTGTGTAAAAACTGCGTAGCTGACGCAAGAGTATATTTCTATACATGAATTTAATGCGGTGGATGTTATTTCCATACTAGTACATTAACCACACTACAGCCATAGGCTATAGGTTAGTGTCATTGTGAATAAGTAAATAGTAAATGTCTGTCTTTTAAATGCGACGGATTGGTCCGGCTAGTTATTGTGTCTAGACTAGAGGACGCCCCCAGCAATCTGGTTAATAGATTCACCGGTATATCAAAGGATAACAGCGGGAATTTAGAATAACTGAGTCGGGTTGTAACTTTGATGGTTAAGTAAAATCACAAGAACAGCTATTTTAAACAAAAGGTTTAATATCGAAACTGAATATATTATACACAAGCGCACACTTTTAATGCATATATATATATATATATATATATATATATATATATATATATATATATATATATATATATATATATATATATATATATATATATATATATATATATCGTTCCATAAAGACCTGCGGTGTTGCAATGAATTTACCACCGTTTCCTTGGAATTACAACTTGTATTTTACTCGAAGGATTTTAGTTCGAGGTTTAATGTAAAATATTAACCACTGTGTCAGTATAAATTGGAACAAATCAATGAAGAAATTACTAAGGCACTTAAGATACTGTAATAAAGAATAAAGGTACAATAAACTAGTGAGATTAATATTTGTAAACTTTTTGGGGGGGGGGGGGATTTTAACATGTTAAATTACAAAGGTTTTTATTAAAGACATAAAAAAGGGAGAGATATTGTATTGAAATGTGCTCGGAAAAGTAATTTAACCCAAGTTTTTTATATATGAACCTTGAAGAGGTATCAGGTCTAGTTTTCTGTAATTTTTGACAGACTTAATTACCGGTGGGTTTCTTTTCAGGCACTTGGTGATCTAATGAACTTAAGGCAAAAAATGTAGTTTTAATTATCGCAGGTTTAAAATAAAACGAATTGATTGTTTTCTTGGTATTTTTTTGTTTTTTTGTTGTTGATATTTTTAATGCGTTTCATGAATGGCTGTTTAAGTGCAAGATTTAGTTTCCGTGTAAATAAAGATAGCGTGACCCTTGTCTTGCTTAACATCTCGGAAGGTACTGTTAAAGTGACTTAAGGACTCGGTGTAATATTTGAGAAAAAATATTAATATGACTTTATGACCTACCATAACATTTGAGAAAAAAATGATAAAGTGACCCAATGATCTGCCATAATATTTGAGAAAAAAATGATAATGTTACCTAATGACCTACCATAATATTTGAGAAAAAAATGATAATCAGACCCTATGACCTGCAATAATATCTGAGAAAAAAATGATAATGTGACCCTATGACCTGCAATAATATTTGAGAAAAAAAAATGATAATGTGACCTAATGACCTTCCATACTATTAGAGAACCTTATACGACTTTGACCCCGTGACCCCCCACACGTCTTCAACAAGAGCTACTCCTGCACTAGTGCCTCCCGCTTTACCATCAACTGTAATCTATTTATTTCTGTCACGTTCGGGGATTCCCCGATCAACTGCAGAAACAGTGGGGTGGGGAGGGTGGGGAGGGTGGGTGTAAGATTTGTCACGGCCAGCAACAGTGGGGTGGGGAGGGTGGGTGTAAGATTTGTCACGGCCAGCCACAGTGGGGTGGGGAGGGTGGGTGTAAGATTTGTCACGGCCGGCTTGCCGTGAAATTAATCACGTCTGTAGTCCTCACCAACAAGATTAGAGTACAAAAACGGTTTACAGTAGATCCACGGTCTAGATGTTGGACGTGGTTTAAGGGATGAGGTTGTACAACACAGTATGGAGTTGGTCAAACTGTGAAATAAGCCAAAGTCGTGAGACTACAGCTAGCGTAGTTGTAAAACCACAAGTACAGATACACCCGGCTAAATAACCAAAAATACCAACGATACGATATGAAAAAACACTACCCAAAGTACAAACAATACCTTAATACAAGCAAAGAGCCAACAATAACATAAATAATAAAAATATCCAAGATATATACCAACAGCACATAAATACTAGCAGTATACAAAGATCCAAAAATGCCCCGAATGCAAACAATAACAAAAATGGCAACCAACCCTAAAATAACAATCGAAATTAAAAACAAAAATCCTAAAATAAAAAATGATAACTAAAATAGCATCAAAACTCAAAATACCAACCACATCCAAAAAACAATATCCAAAATAGCAGCAATCATTTAAATACTAACAATACCCCAAACACCAACAATAAACACCATTTTAAATATGCGACACGCGAAATAGCTTATGATTAGTTTTTGCGTCAACATCACTATTGTATCTATACAATAAATGTGGCCGTATAAAGTTACATTGGATATTCCACTTTCAAAACAGATTAGAAAGCGGGTGATTTGAAAAATAGCTTTTCAAGCTAGATTCTAAACAGGGATTAAGTAAAAATGAAAGAAAAATATAAGTATACTCTTTTTACTTTGTTTGGTCTCTCATGGCGACCAAAACGTTAATCCTAACGCGGCTTAGCTCAGAAACCGCGTGAAATAATGCTACCATAACTTGGCTACATTAACTGGCAAGTTATTCCCTCTCATGCCATGTAATGCTAAAATATTTCGGCTGAAGCTTCGATTAACTTCATCCCCTTGTTCGTAACCCGCAGAAAAAAATAGCTATTCATCCTACCATCAGAGGCGCAGCTACGGGAGGGCGGGTGGGGCTGCTTCTCCGGGCGCCGACCATACGAGGGCGCCAAAACGTGATAAAATAACTTTAAAAAAGCTCATTCTGAGCTGCACTACTGAATAATCCAGTAGCGTAGCGAGGGGGGGGGACATATGTCCCCGGGCGCCGACCTTAGGGGGCGCCAAAATGGGTTGGAAAAATAAATTGAAAGTTTGAGGGGGGGGGGGGGCAAATCGAAAGTTTGAGGGGGGGGGGGGGTGCAAATTGAAAGTTTGAGGGGGGTGCAAATCGAAATCTTGAGGATGGGGTGCAAATCGAAAAGTTTGTCCCCGGGCGCCGGGAAGGGTCGCTACGCCTCTGGAATAATCAACAGTCGATCTGCAGAAAATAGACTGCTACTTGGCCTTACGGACTTGTAAAACTGTTTTCTAATGTTCAGCCATAACAGAACGTTTTTTAACAACATGAATATGTATTTTTAAAAATGGGAAGGGAGGGGAGGAGGGCGAAAAATTGATAGCTCACCCCGTGTGCCGGAACGGATCGCTACGCCTCTGTCTAAAATCATCGTTTTTCCAGCATGTTCACATCGGCAAAACCAGTTTTAATTGTCGACTCCAACAGCGTCATCGAATATTCAACTCAATTCTCTACCACACGCCGTGCAGAAAACAATGTTTGTGTTTGTTCGGGTCATTAAATGTTAAGTCGAAAATTGGCCGAACCAGAACACGGACATTCCAAATTCCAATGTCCGTCTGTGGAGCTGTGAGGAAGCCAACATAGATGTGCAGTGGTCTCGGTGGGATCTAGTTTTCCGTTGACCGTGGTCAATAATGGATGATAAGACAAGGAGGAAATAAAAACTTGTATACATCACCGCTTGGTTAAAAAATTAGCTGAGCAACATATGCTGACTCTGCATTGCGATAAAGGTCAACGGTCAAGGATATTTACAAGGGCTACGTTCTATTGGCTCATCTTAGTGCTAAAAAGTGACGCTAATTTAAAAACTTAAAAGATGAAATGGACTCTGTATGTGTCACTGTATGTATATTTGTGTATGCCGTGCATATAGTAAAAAGACTCGACTTGATCACAGTTGTGTAATATTTCAAGCTTTTATTTAACTCGCTATCTCTGTCTGTCGTTAGTCTAGATCGAATCGCCCGAGCGAAATTACGGGCACTTCTAACCCACTTCGTGACCCACGCTTTTCTTTATAGTTATTTAAATAGTAGTGTATAATTTATTTTCTACTTTTTTGTGCATTATTACATAAAAGCTTGCTAATACAACGGCTTTTTATGAAATTTTTTTAAATGTTCATTTTTGTACCAAAATCAAAATTCATGATTAAAAAAAAAACTCAACATTGATAATTTTCAAACTAAAGTTAAATTTTACAATTCATCATTTTGATTGACGTAATGTGTGAAGAACAAAATTAAATTAACCTTCCAATTATGTTTGGAAAAAATACAAATTACGTCCCTTTGTACAAATTACTTCCCAGAATTGAATTACTTTTTAAAGTTTGTTTTGATGATGAAAACAAAACAGTTATCTAATTAGCATGGTTTGATAAAGTGCAATGTGGTAGGTAAAACACAGGTATTTTAAATTAGACAAATTATTTATTGTATACACTGAATGTATATAGTTATTTTTTATCAATAACAGTTTAGAAGCGGTTGTTTTTAAATCTTAAAGTTTATATTTGCATTTAGGTTTGCATTTGTTTTTGTGTTTGTGTTTTCGGTTTTTTTTTGCATTTGAGTTTGCGTTTGTGTGTGCGTTTGTGTTTCGTTTGTGTTTTGGTTTTGGTTGTGGTTGGTGGTAGTTATGGTTAAATTTAGAGTTAGAGTTAGGTTTTGGAGTGAGGTGTTATTCTCTCAAATGTTCATATTTGCAATTAGACATTTATTTGGAAAAGTATTGTATTTCCAAAACCCGGGCAATCACGGGTATTTACTGCTTAACAAACACACAAGTCACGGTCCTTTAAAGATAGAATTTTCATAAAGGCCAGAGCAGGGCAAAACCGGGACTGCTAATTTATATATATATATATATATATATATATATATATATATATATATATATATATATATATATATATATATATATATATATATATATATATATATATATATATATATATATAATTTGGAAGTCTGCAAAATCTTCATAGTTTCTTTTGTCGGAGCATGAATAAAGATGGTGTGTCGCCCTCCGTGTGACACTTGCCTAACTTTACTTTTACTGATTCATGTATTATAGGGTTGTCTAAACGTTGAGTACTGGTTAAAATTTTGTACATACATTTTCATACAGTAACTGAGTGGAACAAGTAGTTCCCTAACATAAATGTAAAAGTTAGCTGTTTGTATTGTGGGACGTCGCGATCTAGCGGTAGAGAGCTAGAGTGCTCGAGTTCAATTCAGAGTTCAAGTCAGTGGAACGTTCCTGTGTTCCACCCAGCTCTGGTGAGTAACTAACTCACGTTAGGGAAACAAAGGTGGCTGGGCAAAGTACTGACCACACTATCCCTTTATATGCTGAGGTCACTGAAACACGTGAACGCTACTTAATCTGCCCCAAGTGTCTCGGGCACGAACGGGAAAAAATGATGATTGTGACAAATGATCTCAGGACGAAGGATCACAGACAAAATAACTCTGGACAAATGATTTAAGGTCAAAGAATCTCACACAATATATCCCAGACAAAATATCCCAGACAAAATATCCCAGACAAAATATCCCAGTATAATTTTTCTATACAAATTTATCCTAAGGACAAATGACCTGAAGGATAAATGATCTCACTAAAAATATCTCAAGGTCAAATAATCACATTTATGTTCGTAATATTCGCTGCCCCTACTTTTATTTTTATAAGTTCCGAATGAGTTATTTTTATTTCAGACATGACCCAGTTCAGAATGACTGACTTAAAAAAAAAACCTACTTTAAATTTTACCTTCAGCAATGTATCTGTCTATCCAGGCGACTATAATTGTATTTATTACAGCATTAGAGGCGTACGTACACTACGGGGGAAAAGTAGACTTAGAGTTATAAATAATTGATGGGAATGGATCATAACTTTCTAGCGGTAAAAATCAAACGATAATCTCGGGAGTTTTATGTCAATAGAGTGAAAACATGGGATGGCTGCGATGGCATAGAGAATAAAGTGAAATAAGTAAAAGGTTTATTTAACATTTTGCCGAATTTCGTAAACTACATTTTATGTTAAGTCTGGAATGTTTGTTGTGACTGTCTGATGAAAATTACATTCAAATGACAGATTATGAGCATGGCTGACTTTTACAGCACACAGCTACAACTAATTATAACTAGCTATGACAATCAATACAAAGAAATTATAGTTGACCCCATTCACAAGAGAAAAGACCATTGACATTTTCCAATTATTCTAGCCTAGAAGCGTGTGAAAATCTCAGACGCCATTGGGGTCGACCCTTTCAGTCATAAAAAAAATCTCAAACCCTCGATAACGGCGACTTGTTCTGTCGTGGAAAAACTAAGATTTTGCAAATTCTAAAAATTACGAGCATCATCTTTTTATCCATGTACCTTGCATTTGTTCTCGCGGCTAAAAACTTTAAAGACTTGATTCAAATTTCAATCAATGCATCAAAATCTCTTATTACCTAATGATTATTATGGAGGGTATTAGGACCACGTAACGGAATATTGTCAAGTGCGGGTCAGAAACCTAATTAGCTTATTATCTTTGAATAAATCAACATTATGTAATGGGTTACATGACAGTCTTTTTATGGCTGATTTAACTTAAATAATGATAGGAGTTATATAAGAATCTCATATCAGGTCACACATTGTGATACTTTATCCAGTTATTTAAAAAAAAATTGGTTCTTACATTTATCAACACGGAAGACTTGAATATGCGTATTATATATATATATATATATATATATATATATATACACCCGCGGCGTATCGTATGCCTTTATTTAGTTGTTTTATTTTTCTACTTTTCAGTAATTCATAATTTGTGAATTCGACAGTACCAATGCTGCCACTAAAAATATTTGCTTTAAAACACCATCAGTAGGTCGTTAAGGACGATACTACCCCCTCCTTTCCCCCTACCCCTACCCTACACCCATCACTCCGTGAAAGCAGCCTCCTCTTAGTTACGTTTCAAACTAAATTATCTGCCCCTAATAGCCGTCACTAAACCCGGCTCTACGATTGTAAACATTTGGCGTGAACCACAACTCACCAGACCATTTGGGGGTGGGGGTGGTAGGGATATGCCTGGGGGTGGGGGTAGTAGCGATATGCCTAGAGAGGAAGAGAGGGGGCTGCTAGGCGCGCTAACAGCTTGGTGTTTTCTAGGGTATCCAAGAAGAGAATTATATATGTAGATGGTGTGGGGTAGAGGATAGTTCTGGTTTGTTAAGGTCAGCAATATCCGTATATAGATTCTCAATGGATATCATGCCGGCATCTCTTTAGGGTGTGAAGGGGAAGAGGGTGGAGGCAAAATAAAATAAAATACATATAATACAATTATATACTTTACCCAATTTCCGCACCCACCTCCACTACCGGATGTTCCCAAAAAAGTTTCAAGTTCATCATTTTTCCTCCCCCCTCCCCCCCCCCTCCGAGACACTTGTCCTAAATAAATGTGTTTGGGTCAAGAACACCAATTTTGATTTTTAAAAGAGGTTTTATCTTTATAACTCCATTGTTCAAGTAACAATCTGTGTTCTAAGGAGGTCAAGAGAGGACTGATAGATCTCTGCTTTAATACAGTCACAAAGTCTTGTACATCTTGGTTCTGATACGGTCTAGAAGTCTTATACATCTTGGTTTTAATACGGTCTAGAAGTCTTGTATATCTAGGTTTTAATACGGTCTAAAAGTCTTGTACATCTTGGTTTTAATACGGTCAAAAAGTCTTGTACATCTTGGTTTTAATACGGTCTAAAAGTCTTGTACATCTTGGTTTTAATACGGTCTAAAAGTCTTGTACATCTTGGTTTTAATACGGTCTAAACGACCTAACACATCTGACGTTTAGACGAGTCAGACCGCAAGTCAACTCCGACATTCGAACATCGGACCGTGGGTAATGTCCCACAGTGCTAGAGCAAATCCAACGGCCATCAATTTATCGACGGTAAAAACCTTGTTAGTAGGACAAGACACCTAATCCCCAACCTCGACAGCTGACCTGCTGACAAAAGATGCCAGGTCCCTTCCCCACCAAGTAGCCACAACCCTCCCCCTCCCACACACTCACATACACACATGAGCTGAATTTGTTTTTCATCGTAAACCCAATTACGCACAAATCTTTATAAAAAGACAGAGAGTATAACAAAATAGCGTTACAGATATGCATCTGAATAGAATTTTTAAAAAAAATCTCTGCTAAGTGATGTCGTTTACCAGACGAGTAGACAAGCCGGAAGATGAATAAATTATTCCCCTTGAATGACTCGTTTCCCGACTCAGTCAATGCTTGTCAACTGATAAAGTCCAATTTGAAGATTTGAAGAATTTTGTGACTGGAGCTCAATACTAATGCGAGATGGAGAGATTTAAAAACGTCAACTTGGCTATCTGACTTTTTATTAGATAAGTACTGCTTTTTTAGAATTTAGATTGGCCTAGTAGGATTATAGAACCAGTTTTAGAGAATTTAGATATCTGGACAGTTGTGGTCTAACTATAGACCACTGGCTAATCTAACTTAACGAAAATTAATATCCCATATAAACTTTGCTGACAAATTTGACAGATAAGTATTGCCTTTTTAGAATTTAGATTGGACTTGAAGGATAATAGAACCAGTTTTAGAGAACTATGATTCATGGACAGTGGTGGTCTAACTACACCACTGACTAACCTAACTTATGGAAAATTATTATCCCATATAATCTCTAAACGTCGTTACAATATATCGTGCGTAAAACAAGCAACAAAGTGATGAGGATGAATGTCATAACACTGTTTACTTGATAGAATCTGCTGTAATTTTTTTACGAATTATAATTAAACATGGATTTCTCGGCGTGGGTTGTCAATAGTTGCCTAATCCAAATCTCATGTGATAAATGTTGAAAAAAAGTGATCAAATATTGAACCGGAAATTAAACGCATTCAAGCGTACGACGTGACGTAAAAATGTGTTGTTGTGTTTGTCTAATGTCAACTTGTGTTTTTCTCCGGTGTCGATTGTATTTGTACGGTGTCAGTTTTAGTTTTTGTCCCATGTAGATTTTTCTTTTGGCTTCTCCAGCCGTCTAGACGTGAAGACGCAGTTCAGCTACGTAGGTTTTCTATGTAGCAGTGGACCTGCCACCCTAGCATACGCGAGCGATGTCATCCAGTTTCATTGGATTAGTTATGGAAGATTTAAATTTTCTAAACAACAACAAGAAATTAAATTTTAAAAATGTAACTAATTGAATAAAATTTAAAATCGCATTGTTTAACAAATACATTGTTATGTTTAGACTTGTATTCTTAAAGCTTCTGTAGAAATATGTAAACTTGTTTACACACATATTTCGATGGGCTTCTATGTACGCTATAACTAAAATTTTTCTATATAAACGACACAAATTAAACTTATTCAATAAAAAATCCCTAATTTAAAAAAAAAAAACAACTAAAAACGAATATTTTTTGAGTGCACGAGACCGCATATATAAAGTAAAAAATCTGATAAAAGATATGGAGGGGGTGGAACATCATTTAAAAACAAAACAATAAAAACCAACCGGAAAAAACATATAAAATTAAATAGAAATGAAG
This sequence comes from Physella acuta, assembly GCF_028476545.2. Taxonomy (NCBI): domain Eukaryota; kingdom Metazoa; phylum Mollusca; class Gastropoda; family Physidae; genus Physella; species Physella acuta. Next base: position 28,560 of record NW_026731787.1, read on the forward strand.
CTCAATGCAAATCCAATGCATTTTTAAATCTAAAAAGGGGCAGTGATATGCCATCATGACTGGACACTGTCTCTTAATTAAAAGTTTTGCATATTCATTATGTTAATATTCTCTATAGATTTTCATATAACGTATTTTATATATTTTTGAAGAGGAGAAATCTCTTTGTTTTCTATGTAAGCTTTAAATACTATGTCACCAATTTAAACTTTACTTCATTTAACATATAAGTAGTTTTAATCTAGGTCAACTGTGCAAGTTGTTTCAAAAACATTTTACAAAGATATTTTTTTGACAAAACTTTAGAAAACCAAGGCCACTTTATGCACATTGTTGTAGAAAAAAACCAAGGTCGTTTTATGTACACTGTTATATAAAAAACCAAAGGCAATATGAATATATAATCTTGTAATAAAACTTTGGCTAAGTGTAAAAAAATTATTTTAAAAAAAAGACTTTTTTATGTACACTGTTGTTGAAAAACCTAGGCTATTTGAACGTACAATGTTGTAACAAACCTAGGCTATTTGAACGTACAATGTTATAAAAAACCAAGGCTATTTGAACAAACAATGTTGTAGAACACCTATTTGAACGAACAATGTTGTAAAAACAACAAAGCTATTTGAACGTACAATGTTGTAACAAACCTAGGCTATTTGAACGTACAATGTTGTAACAAACCTAGGCTATTTGAACGTACAATATTATAAAAAACCAAGGCTATTTGAACGTACAATATTATAAAAAACCAAGGCTATTTGAACGTACAATGTTGTAAAAAACCAAGGCTATTTGAACGTACAATGTTGTAACAAACCTAGGCTATTTGAACGTACAATGTTGTAACAAACCTAGGCTATTTGAACGTACAATGTTGTAACAAACCTAGGCTATTTGAACGTACAATGTTGTAAGAAACCAAGGCTATTTGAACGTACAATGTTGTAACAAACCTAGGCTATTTGAACGTACAATGTTGTAACAAACCTAGGCTATTTGAACGTACAATGTTGTAACAAACCTAGGCTATTTGAACGTACACTTTTGTCCATGTATTTCAGGTCTATACTGTCCACCCTACCGTGACGTGTTCCAGTGCTGGCCAGAGACCCCAGCCAACACCACCAGGTTCGGCCCCTGCCCTTACACCACTGAAGGTCAGTCTGATTTCATCTCTCCCTTTTCCGCCACTAGGCTAATATGTTTGTCACGAAATATCATTAAAATTATCACATTATAAAATTGTTAATTTTTAAACAAATAAAGTGCATTTTCTGGAAATCCCGAAAAGAAATGCAGCCACCTAAAATAGGAAAGTTACTTTATTGAATAAAAACGTGGTTTCCCTAAATGGGAGAGTTATTTTAGTTCCATTCTACAGGTTTCAGTACGAAACTTTCAGCGTTTGTTATAGGAAGCTGAAATGTTCATCTGCTAGCCTCTTGAACACTGATCCAATCCAACACCAAACTGTTGAAAGTCTCATTTTAGACTGAAATTAGATTAGGTTTTTTTAGCTCTGTCTGCTTTGGTTGACTAGATATATTGGAGTTTTTTAATTAGATATTTTAATTTTAAGATTAAGGACTGTCATTCTTAAAGTTAACTATGTTTTAACAAATAAAGTTTTTTCAATTAAAAAATATAAACGAATTTCTTTCAGCTAAGTTAAAGAACAGTAGTTTCCAATTATCCAATTTTAGTTTGCTATTAAGTAGAAAACTAAATTCTGAAATCTAAGCATTTTTTATCGAGAAAAGCATAGATATTATTGTGAAGTATACAGCATCAAGGTTAGGATTGGGTGCCTCAGGCATGGGTAAGCTAATTACAGCACTGACCTCATCAAGATAAGCTACTTTATTTAATCATTAATGTCTGCATTAATGCTTTGTCCTAAAGCATCTTTAAATTTTTAAAAACTCAAACCTCTTCAACACTCCGCTAAAACATTGAAATGGCAGTTACACATTCAGGCAAATTACTTAGTATTGATATTCGTCTTAGAATCGTAAATTTAGTGTGTTATATAGCTCAATTTAATTTATTGTTTATTTTTTAATTTAAAAATGCCTGTAGCAACACGTCTTATCCTTTAATTTGTTTATTCAATCTTATAGAGATCGTTTTTAAAACATCCAAGACTAGAAACTAAATTGGCATAGTCTTTGAAAGATAATTTTAAATACATTCTAAACTAGAATCTAATTTATTATACCCAAACAAGAAAAAAAGTCAAGTAGCGAGAAGAATAATTCTTAGCTTAGAATCAATCTATTCCTTCCTTAGTTCATTGATTCAGTCTGTACTAGTTCCTACCCAAGTCTGGCAGGATCCAATAACATAGCTCTCGTGTTCCATGGCGGTTTTCTCTTGTTCTCGTCGTTCATTGACCCCGTGACCTCTCGATTGACAAATCTTTAATTAAAGCCCGACTCATCTGAAATCTGTCTCGAACATCGAACAAGCTGTCTCGTGATGCATGTGCATCGCGGCGTGAGATGTAATTACAGTTTCTATATCACTTGAAGGTGAGCATCGCACCGACTTCCTAGTGGGTCGATATTCACGGCAGGCCGTTCTTGGAATTGTGGTTCTAGGTTTTAATCGCCACACGATATATATATATTTATATATATATATATATATATATATATATATATATATATATATATATATATATATATATATATATATATATATATATATATATATATAAATATATAAATATATATATATATTTATATATATATATATATACATATATATATATATATATATATATATATATATATATATATATATATATATATATATATATATATATATATACATAAATAATATATATCTTTATTTATATATACTTAAATGTATATATATATATATATATATATATATATATATATATATATATATATATATATGTATATATTTGTTTATATAGTGTGTGTGTATGTGTGTGCGGGGGTGGGGCGGTGTGTTTTATACTACCATAGTTTGTCACATGACTTGACATCCTATATTATGTTACAACCTTCCCATTAATAATGCAACACACTTTTGTACTTGATTTAAAAGCGACCAGTTCAACCTTCCTCGGCTTTATTGTTTCAAAAATTCTTTTGTTTTCTAACTATAGCTATTTAAAAAAATCAAATGTATATAGAGCTATTTAAATACAAACTGAATAGATGTAAAAGAAAAAAAAAACAATGGATTTATAATATTCATTTTTACATTAATGCTAATGGAATAATAGAAGAACTAATTTTTAAATTAGCAAATTTACTCTAGGAAAACATAAAACAAATGAATTCTTAAAACTAGACCGTTGTGAACGCTTGCAATGCAATTACATTTACAGACCCTATGTAGAACTTATCACAGACATACACATACAAGCGATATTGGAACCCGCTCGACCTAAAAGAGTAGAAATTTCATGTTAGTATCAGATGCTACAATCTATTCCAATAATATATTTTTATTTCTCTAATCAGGAACCACTGACACAAAAAATTACCATGTTTGTAATCACGCTAATGGATGTAATTATAGACAACATGGATCTCATCACGAGCTTATATCACCCATGTGGAATTTACATCTCAAATCAAGCGAGAGTCTGTGACTCCATAACGAGAGTCCTTGACTCCATAGTGAGAGTCTGTGATTCCATAGCGAGAGTCTGTGACTCCACAGCGAGAGTCTGTGACTCCATAGCGAGAGTCTGTGACTTCATAGCGAGAGTCTGTGACTCCATAGCGAGAGTCTGTGACTCCATAGCGAGAGTCTGTGACTTCATAGCGAGAGTCTGTGACTCCATAGCGAGAGTCTGTGACTCCATAACGAGAGTCTGTGACTCCATAGCGAGAATCTGTGACTCGATAACGAGAGTCTGTGACTCCATAACAAGAGTCTGTGACTCTCTAACGAATATCTAGGAGTCAATACATGCGTTTATGAGAAAAAAATCTTGATTGCAATTCTCCAGAATGCAGAGGCGTAGCGACCCTTCCCGGCGCCCGGGGCGAACTTTCAGTTTGGCGCCCCCCATATATATATATATATATATATATATATATATATATATATATATATATATATATATATATATATATATGCGTGTGTTTTTGTGTGTGCGACAGTCTGGAAAAAAATCAACAATTACGCTGATTGTCGTTCCCTAAAACTTCACTGAACGCCAATTGAATTCCCCTTAAGATGCCGAAACGAATAAAAAGTAGAAAATCAAAAGAGCTTAGAACAGTGGGCTCCATCGAACCCGAGAGGTTCGGTAATTCAGTCTCAGGGCTTCCGCGGAGGTCAAGACACACACCCGACTCATAGGATTCACAATCGGATTTTGTCATTGTGGACGATACAACTATTAAGGAGGGTTCAGTGATTGCGCATATGAAACTGGTGGGGTTCGGTACTCCAAAAAGTTAAGAACCTCTGCTTTAGAGTGTATTTTGTAGAAGGTGCAAGCCGTATTTGGTCTACTTTTGGTCGTGTCTTTAGAACAATTTCGATAATAGTAGGCCAATATTGCAATTTTGAATTATCAGTTAGGTTGAACAAAGTAATAATCAGTACAATATACTAATTTTCTTCTCTCTTAAAATTTTGGCAAAGAGTGTCGCTTCCCATCCACCCGCTCCGACAGTCTGCTATTTTACTAATCGGATAGCGATACAAGAATCTGTTATATTTATTTCTCTTTAATGCAGTGATCCAGGCAAGATGTAATGCAATCAAGTAAAAGTATCTGATCTCTTACGATCAAGTTGAGAGAATCGTAAGAATCGTATAAAGAACTAGTCGCGTTATTACTTAGCAAACTGCGTAGTGAAATCGTACATTAAGTGTTAATACAATTGATTTCTTTTCTAAGTGTTAAAAGAGTTATCTAGCAACCGATCTAGTACAAATCCTGCGATTTTTGTTAGTGAAAAAGCGCCCTACCATCTTGAACAAAAATGGTAGAGCCGATTTTAAACGTCACTAACTCTTTTTTGTTACACAATCGTAAAATACGCTTTAGTTCAATGTGTTTCTTTTCTTAGTGATATCGGCTATTTATTCCTTAATCCGTTGTGAATTTTTCCGATTTTAGTCTTCGAAAAAGCGCCCCCCCTCCCCATCTAGTAAAGCTGGAAAGCGGTTTTTCCGGTCAATGTTTCTTAAAGATATACGTTTTACAGTTACACAATCAAGGAAGAAAACAGTTAAATCAGTATGCAAAGTCTCTCAGCCGTTAAATTTCTTTACTTTGAATGTTTATAATTCAAAACTGCAGCTTAAAATGAGCTTTTAATTTTTTTTCTACCCCTTTTGGCGCCCCCCTAGGGTCGGCGCCCGGGGCGGCCGCCCTCCCCGCCCTCCCCTAGCTACGCCTCTGCCAGAATGTAATTACTTTAAAAGAGATTTTTATTCACAACCACTGGAAGCGATAATGATTCTTGACTTTATCTAAAACATTGTGTAATTAAAATCAACAAGCACTAAAGCGTTACAATTTTTGCTAGCTTCGAAAAAGTTTTTATGTTTACCGTGTGAAATGTATGACATTGTAATTACATTAAAACATTTTTCATATTTAAATATTACAATAATTGAAATAATAATTACTTAATACATATAGTCATAGTCAACGTTAATCAGAATATGACAGTGTTCCATCACTTATGTGTATGTCCATTTTAGAAAAGTACATAATCTTTACAATACCAACCTAAAGCTTCAGCAGTTTTTATATCTTTGTAACAGCTACTTCTTGCTTGTGATGTTATCACATCTATTTCCTGCTTGTGATGGTATCACATCTATTTCCTGCTTGTGATGTTATCAATTTCCTGCTTGTGATGTTATCAATTTCCTGCTTGTGATGGTATCACATCTATTTCCTGCTTGTGATGTTATCACATCTATTTCCTGCTTGTGATGGTATCACATCTATTTCCTGCTTGTGATGGTATCACATCTATTTCCTGCTTGTGATGTTATCACATCTATTTCCTGCTTGTGATGGTATCACATCTATTTCCTGCTTGTGATGGTATCACATCTATTTCCTGCTTGTGATGGTATCACATCTATTTCCTGCTTGTGATGGTATCACATCTTTTTTCTGCTTGTGATGGTATCACAACTATTTGCTGCTTGTGATGGTATCACATCTATTTCCTGCTTGTGATGGTATCACATCTTTTTTCTGCTTGTGATGGTATCACATCTATTTCCTGCTTGTGATGGTATCACATCTATTTCCTGCTTGTGATGTTATCAATTTCCTGCTTGTGATGGTATCACATCTATTTCCTGCTTGTGATGGTATCAATTTCCTGCTTGTGATGGTATCACATCTATTTCCTGCTTGTGATGGTATCACATCTATTTCCTGCTTGTGATGGTATCACATCTTTTTTCTGCTTGTGATGGTATCACATCTATTTCCTGCTTGTGATGGTATCAATTTCCTGCTTGTGATGGTATCACATCTATTTCCTGCTTGTGATGGTATCACATCTATTTCCTGCTTGTGATGTTATCAATTTCCTGCTTGTGATGGTATCACATCTATTTCCTGCTTGTGATGGTATCACATCTATTTCCTGCTTGTGATGGTATCACATCTATTTCCTGCTTGTGATGGTATCACATCTTTTTTCTGCTTGTGATGGTATCACAACTATTTGCTGCTTGTGATGGTATCACATCTATTTCCTGCTTGTGATGGTATCACATCTTTTTTCTGCTTGTGATGGTATCACATCTATTTCCTGCTTGTGATGGTATCACATCTATTTCCTGCTTGTGATGTTATCAATTTCCTGCTTGTGATGGTATCACATCTATTTCCTGCTTGTGATGGTATCAATTTCCTGCTTGTGATGGTATCACATCTATTTCCTGCTTGTGATGGTATCACATCTATTTCCTGCTTGTGATGGTATCACATCTTTTTTCTGCTTGTGATGGTATCACATCTATTTCCTGCTTGTGATGGTATCAATTTCCTGCTTGTGATGGTATCACATCTATTTCCTGCTTGTGATGGTATCACATCTATTTCCTGCTTGTGATGTTATCAATTTCCTGCTTGTGATGGTATCACATCTATTTCCTGCTTGTGATGGTATCACATCTATTTCCTGCTTGTGATGGTATCACATCTATTTCCTGCTTGTGATGGTATCACATCTTTTTTCTGCTTGTGATGGTATCACAACTATTTGCTGCTTGTGATGGTATCACATCTATTTCCTGCTTGTGATGGTATCACATCTTTTTTCTGCTTGTGATGGTATCACATCTATTTCCTGCTTGTGATGGTATCACATCTATTTCCTGCTTGTGATGTTATCAATTTCCTGCTTGTGATGGTATCACATCTATTTCCTGCTTGTGATGGTATCAATTTCCTGCTTGTGATGGTATCACATCTATTTCCTGCTTGTGATGGTATCACATCTATTTCCTGCTTGTGATGGTATCACATCTTTTTTCTGCTTGTGATGGTATCACATCTATTTCCTGCTTGTGATGGTATCACATCTTTTTTCTGCTTGTGACGGTATCACATCTATTTCCTGCTTGTGATGGTATCACATCTATTTCCTGCTTGTGATGTTATCAATTTCCTGCTTGTGATGGTATCACATCTATTTCCTGCTTGTGATGTTATCAATTTCCTGCTTGTGATGTTATCAATTTCCTGCTTGTGATGGTATCACATCTATTTTCTGCTTGTGATGGTATCACATCTATTTCCTGTTTGTGATGGTATCACATTCACTTCCTGCTTGTGATGGTATCACATCTATTTCCTGCTTGTGATGGTATCACATCTATTTCCTGTTTGTGATGGTATCACATTCACTTCCTGCTTGTGATGTTATCAATTTCCTGCTTGTGATGTTATCAATTTCCTGCTTGTGATGGTATCACATCTATTTCCTGCTTGTGATGGTATCAATTTCCTGCTTGTGATGGTATCACATCTATTTCCTGCTTGTGATGGTATCACATCTATTTCCTGCTTGTGATGGTATCACATTCACTTCCTGCTTGCGATCGTGTCTTCTCTACTTATAATGTTATCACATCGAGTTTCTTTCTTGTCTGAAGTTTTCGTAGAGCTTACGGGAAAATATCCACTCAGTTTGTAAGGCTATATATAAACATAAATTGTTTACTTTTACATATTACTTTTTAATACTCTAACGCAGTTTGAGTAATAATTGAGCATGTCATGTTTCTAAAGCAATAAACAATTTGAGAGTGGGGATGGCGTGGTTTTAAGTGAGTTTATCTTCTACTCCATTAAAATTGTAGAATTGTAGGTCTAGACCCTCAGTATGTAAACAATCACATATGCTGACATTGAATAAAACATGCTGACTTGTGCATTAGATCCAGCGTTTGTTATTGATAAAAGGCTGCGAACCGAACGGTCTAAATCGATGAATCAATAAACACATTTACATAACATTTTAAAAATATCAGCTCAAAACAAAGCTTCATGCCGTAATAATTTTTTTTTTTAAATTTACCAACGACTATATAAAGATGAAAAAGGTGCCCTTTTCGAACCTGAAGAGTCATGGGGTAAGTGAAGTAGAGTTCACCTGTTTCTGTGCCCCGGCACATGAAGGGATAGTATGGTTAGCTCTATACCTAACCTCCATGACTTTCCCTAATGTGAGTTAGGTACCCATCAGAGCAATGCATGCATGCTGCACAGTTTCTTCCAGGCATCTTTTCGAACAAAATGGAATTTATATAGAAAATATATACATTTAACAGTGTCCGTCCCCCGAAAATTTCAAGTGCCCCCCCCCCCCCCCCCACCTCCCAAGAGAAAAAAGTCTGGAAGAAACACTGGCATGCTGTGACTTATACAACCTTAAATAACTACTGCAACTTCCGTATCACGTTGCTTTATGAATAAAACAGTTTTACTTTTTTAGTAAAAACTAAAATTCCTTTTTCTGCTACTTTAAGGAAAGAACCAGATGTCCTACAATTATAAAACCCATTACATGCATGCTGTGATTTAAATAACCACCTAAAGTAAAAACTAAAATCTCTCTATACCGCTACTTTAAGAAAGAACCAGATTTCCTACAATAAAACCCATTACATGCATGCTGTGATTTAAATAACCACCTAAAGTAAAAACTAAAATCTCCCTATACCGCTATGGAAACTACCAGATTTCCCTACAATAAAACCCATCTCATGAAGCGGTGATTTACATAACCACCTTAAGTAAAAACTAAACGTCGCTATACCGCTATGGAAAGAACCAGATTTCTTTCAATAAATTAACTTGTTCTCCCCCCCCCCCCCCCCTCTTCCCCAAGCCCGCTGACCTAATCTGCATAAATCCACCAGTTCCTACCGTGTGGTAGTTTCCTCACATCTCTAGATAGCTCATCATTTCGTCATAACCGTCTCCCCTCGACAGACACTCAGTTTTTAACCCGCCCCCTACGAGTCCCGTCCCCCCAATAAGCTTTTATCAATACATTTGTTCGCTCGTAGAATACTTGAGTACATATTTTCTAGTTGAATAGTCAGCCCCCGATTTGCCCGGGGAGTTTTAGTACTACTTTTTCTTGTTTTTTGTTTTTTTGTTTGTTAACACAGTTATTATATGGACATTTAGTTCTACGAGTTTATTTTTTTTGTAAAGACGGTCGTTGTAAAGATATATAGCTACTACGATATTTTATTGTTTTTTGTTGTTTTTTTATGTCAAGACTGCAATGTAATTTTTTTTTCTGTAAAAACTGCAATGTAAATTTTTTTCTGTAAAGCCACTATTGTAAGGATATTTTAGGATTAATTTTTAGCTGTCAACACAGATTTCACCAGGGAATTTTAGTACTTCTATTTATAACTTCCGTGTAACATTTTTTTCAGACCAGAGAGCTTAATTATATTTTTATTGGAATTAATTAGGTCTTTTTAGGTTTGGTTTTCTATAATGTCGAGATAGAAAATATTGATTTTATCCTAACTGAATATTGATGTTGAGAGTCATTATTAATTTCATTTTACGTAAGTCAGAGTAAAGAGTAAAGTTAAGTGTATAAAAAATATAATTCATCCCCCTCACCCCACTCCCCATTGAGTGGATCAAAGAACAAATCCAACGTAATGTTTTTTCTCAAACATAATAAGTATAAGGTCCAAACAAGTTCACCAAATGGCACGTTGACTCAGCCTGCTCTTCTTTCTAGATGTGCTTCTATAGTCTCTGATAACCCATAACTATCTGTACAACATCAGTTGTTTGACTTCATGTTTCTCTAGCCGGGCTGCCGTCATTATCTAAAGAGCCTCATCTTTCCTAGGGTCGGGACACCTAGATGAGAGTAACGGGCTACCCATTCGTGTACATCACCAGCCACTCGTCCCGATTGAATACTACCTATACAGAATTGCTGTATGTGTAAATGATGTATTGTTGGTCACGTGTAGTTCACAATGTTGTTGTGGTAGAATCACGCAACCCTTCTCCCGAAGACGGAGTAAAAACGTCCATACATATATCGATCTCAGAATGGCCAGTAGATCATTCAATCAACCGATCACTCGGTAACCTGTAAAGGTACTTTCGCTTACTGGCCTGTCTGTGTCGTAATGCCAGTCTCTTGTCTCTGCTCTAATGCCGGTCTCCTGAATGTTTTCTAATGACGGTCTCCTGAATGTTTTCTAATGACGGTCTCCTGAATGTTTTCTAATGACGGTCTCCTGAATGTTTTCTAATGACGGTCTCCTGAATGTTTTCTAATGACGGTCTCCTGCATGTTTTCTAATGACGGTCTCCTAAATGTTTTCTAATGACGGTCTCCTGAATGTTTTCTAATGACGGTCTCCTGAATGTTTTCTAATGACGGTCTCCTGAATGTTTTCTAATGACGGTCTCCTGAATGTTTTCTAATGACGGTCTCTTGAATATTTTCTAATGACGGTCTCCTAAATGTTTTCTAATGACGGTCTCCTAAATGTTTTCTAATGACGGTCTCCTAAATGTTTTCTAAAGACTGTATCCTAAATGTTTTCTAATGACGGTCTCCTGAATGTTTTCTAATGACGGTCTCCTGAATGTTTTCTAATGACGGTCTCCTAAATGTTTTCTAATGACGGTCTCCTAAATGTTTTCTAAAGACTGTATCCTAAATGTTTTCTAATGACGGTCTCCTGAATGTTTTCTAATGACGGTCTCCTAAATGTTTTCTAATGACGGTCTCCTGAATGTTTTCTAATGACGGTCTCCTGAATGTTTTCTAATGACGGTCTCCTGAATGTTTTCTAATGACGGTCTCCTGGATGTTTTCTAATGACGGTCTCCTGAATGTTTTCTAATGACGGTCTCCTGAATGTTTTCTAATGACGGTCTCCTAAATGTTTTCTAATGACGGTCTCCTAAATGTTTTCTAAAGACTGTATCCTAAATGTTTTCTAATGACGGTCTCCTGAATGTTTTCTAATGACGGTCTCCTGAATGTTTTCTAATGACGGTCTCCTGAATGTTTTCTAATGACGGTCTCCTGAATGTTTTCTAATGACGGTCTCCTGAATGTTTTCTAAAGACTGTATCCTAAATGTTTTCTAATGACGGTCTCCTAAATGTTTTCTAATGACGGTCTCCTGAATGTTTTCTAATGACGGTCTCCTGAATGTTTTCTAAAGACTGTATCCTAAATGTTTTCTAAAGACTGTATCCTAAATGTTTTCTAATGACGGTCTCCTGAATGTTTTCTAATGACGGTCTCCTAAATGTTTTCTAATGACGGTCTCCTGAATGTTTTCTAATGACGGTCTCCTGAATGTTTTCTAATGACGGTCTCCTAAATGTTTTCTAATGACGGTCTCCTGAATGTTTTCTAATGACGGTCTCCTGAATGTTTTCTAATGACGGTCTCCTGAATGTTTTCTAATGACGGTCTCCTGAATGTTTTCTAATGACGGTCTCCTGAATGTTTTCTAATGACGGTCTCCTGAATGTTTTCTAATGACGGTCTCCTGAATGTTTTCTAATGACGGTCTCCTAAATGTTTTCTAATGCCGGTCTCCTAAATGTTTTCTAATGACGGTCTCCTGAATGTTTTCTAATGACGGTCTCCTGAATGTTTTCTAATGACGGTCTCCTGAATGTTTTCTAATGACGGTCTCCTGACCATGCCCCAATGCCATCACATGACACATTGATTTAGCAAGGTCGAGACCTTAATGTACCAGTTTAAATTAAAGGCGAATTTTTCTTTTATGTAGTTACGATTGTGGTGTAAAGAAAACGCGGTAATTAACTCAGCACTCAGTTTAAAATAGTTACCCCTTTCATCTAGTGGCGAAAGGTCTTGATGTGGTTTGAAGTCCTGTAGGTCATAAAGTCACACAAGCATAAAAAATTGCTTTATCAACCTATGATTAGAGGATTTATGAAACTGTTCCTTTACCTTAAACTTTTACCTTTTAACTTTTTAATGACCTCAAGCTGCTTAAAATATGTTTAATATCTAGAATACAAGACATGTTTGAACCATTTAAAATATCTTACAATAAAGAAGTTGAAACGAGACCTTAATAACATAGTATGAGTCTCTCTCTCTCTCTCTCTCTCTATCTCTCTCTTCCTCACACACACATAACACAACCACATAACACACACACACACCACTACATGATACACATATTCATTAACTACTGTTAACTAAGAACATATATTCATGTCAACTGTGAACATACTTTTACTATCAACAGAGTACTTCGCATACAGGATTTGTTTAGCAAATGGTACATGGCTCGCCAATTGGACAAACTACAGCGCATGTTCTGAAGGCTACTCTGATACATATCTCAAGGATATGAGTGAGGTAAGTAGTTAGTACTAAAACAGTTAGTGTTAGTTACCTCACAAGTTAAAGACTATAGACAGGTATATGGAGGTTTCGTGTAAGTAGTAATGTTCTGAAGGCTACCCTAACAAATACCTCAAGGATTTTACTAATGTAAGTAAAGTTCCATTTCGAACCTGACAGATCATGTGGTAGGTGAAGTAGAGTTCATCTAATTATGTGCCCTTGGCATATAAAGGGATATTGTAATAATCGCTATGCCCAGCCGTTTTTACTAGTGAGTCAAGTTTCTATCAGAGCTGGGTGGACTCAAAGACTTCCTACGGGTTCAAACAAGAATTCAAGATTTTCAGTTTGGGTGCACTGCCATTCAACCACACCGCCCAATAGTGATGTAGGTAACCTCTCAATAATTTTAGAAACGTAAGAAAATTTTCAATGATTTAATAATTGTACTATCTCGAGAATGTAAGTAATGTTAGTAGCCTCCCCAGAATGTAGTCAATGTTAGTAGCCTAAATATGTAAGTAATGTTAGTAGTCTTCCCAGAATGTAAGTAATGCAAGTTGCATGCCAAGAATCTTAAAATGCTGAAGGTAGATTAGCAGTTCCTTAATGCATCTATTCGGGGAGGGGGGCACTGTACCCAGAAACACTTGCACCCCCTTACCTCGAAATTATGGTCTACACCCCCCCCCCCCCCCCCGAGAAAGTTCCAAGAGTTCCCCCGATCAAACGGATCAAAATCATTTAATTCACTCTTTCAAAGTTCTGTTTTCTTGATACCGATGTTAATACTTTAAACGTCGAAAAGCCGCCAGTGCAGACTTTAAGTTTTTATAAACAATTGAATTTTCGACGAGAACGGAAATATCAATACAGTCACTGTCCTCACCAGATTTCCGCTAACTTAATGAAATGTTTACTCAAATCGTCTGGAATTGAAATCTCGCGTACTACGTCATTATTTTCTGCTTAAAATGTGAGAGTGGCGTCCCTTCGTATTTCATCCGTTGGGTAGCGCGGTGCAGTGTGGGAAGATGACCCCTACGATAAGTCTTCAGGCGGGCAAGTTTAACAAGTTCCCGACATTTTATGGACGTTTCCTTTAATGACGTTCTTGTAACTCAAAAATGATTGGGGGGGGGGGGGGGGGTAGAGAGAGGAGGGAGAACTGGGGGAGGTGGGGGGGGGGAGGCTGTAACTCTGTAGAATAATTTTTTTTTTAATATTTGGTATTGTGTTATTTGTCAGTGTTTAGCCATTATATTTGTTCATAGTGTTCATCTTTGATATTTATTCTCTAACTTTAAATAATTAATAATATTATTTATTTTGTTCTATTTATATAATTTATTAAATATTTGAAACTACACTTAACAAGAGTAATACCTGTAAAATACAATTAACTAAATATAGTTGTTGTACGTCAGTGATCATGAATAGCTACTACAACAATATGTCATGTAATTTTATATTCCATGTTATATCTAAAATAAGTTATGACGGTGTAGCGAGTTTGATCCTAGTGACAATTATCGCAGAGAAACAAAGTCGATTCCATTGACTGGAATATAATTGTAAAACGGCGAAAACAACACGTGTATTCTCTAGACAAAAGACCGTTTGTGTTTTAACGATCACGTTACAATATGGTGTCTTGGAATAGTCGTTATGAAACATGGGGAGGGGGATTAGCGAGTCAGGCAGTCACTAAACATTGGATTTAGTGGGATTAGCGAGTCAGGCAGTCAACAAATATCTGATTGGATTTGGTGGGATTATCTAGCCGCGTTAGTCACGTGGTCATTAACCGCTGATCTTGGTGACACATCAACGTGACCTTTAACCCCAATCTCTAGGATCTTGATAATTTTTGTCAAACAGCTTTGTTCTTGTAATTTCTCCAACTGCTTTTAATCTCATCATTTTATTAAAGTCTCAGTTTAATTACCTAATTAGAGTATTAATCTCGATCTGGTATCATTTTTATTGTAGTTCCCTAATGCTTTTAACATTGGCAAAATATGCCCGCTAATTTACTGATGGAAGCTCATCAATCGCCTCATGATGTTTACACACAGTTTTGTTCTCACTTTTTTTGTCATGGCTCGCCAAACAGATGGGATGTTGAAATCGAGTTTAATCCCCAGGGTGTTAGTGTGTGTGGAAGGGATGGTCTGTGTGTGGATGAATGTCAGTGTGTATGGACAGTGTCAGCATGTGTGGGGGAATTATCAGTGTGTGTGAAGTGATTGTTTGTGTGTGGAGTGAGTGTCAGAGTGTGGAGTGAGTGTCAGAGTGTGGAGTGAGTGTCAGTGTGTGGAGTGTCAGAGTGTGGAGTGAGTGTCAGTGTGGGGAGTGAGTGTCAGTGTGTGGAGTGTCAGAGTGTGGAGTGAGTGTCAGTGTGGGGAGTGAGTGTCAGTGTGCGGAGTGAGTGTCAGTGTGTGGAGTGAGTGTCAGAGTGTGGAGTGTCAGAGTGTGGAGTGTCAGAGTGTGGAGTGTCAGAGTGTGGAGTGAGTGTCAGTGTGTGGAGTGTCAGAGTGTGGAGTGTCAGAGTGTGGAGTGAGTGTCAGTGTGTTGAGAGGAGGTCGGCGTGGTCGAGTCGGTAAAGCTCGTGGTTTGCTAAACCGGAGAGTCTCAAGTTCAAACCTTTGGGCAGATGATGCTCGATGACTGCGGACAGTAACTCTTCTGCCTTGTAGTTTGTTCTTGGTTGGACAAAGGCTATAGAAGCCAATCAAAAATACTACATTGTGTTGGAGGGAATCCCATCCAACACTAGAAGTGAGACGGAAGAAGACAGTCATGTCTTGTGGTGTACTTAAGTGTGGAGGGAGTTCAGTGTCTGAAAGGAGTGTCGCTGTGTGTGGATGGAGTGTGAGTATGTGTGGAGGGAGTGTGTGTGTGTAGAAAGAATATCAGTTTGTGGAGAGAGTGTCAGTCAATGTAGACTTAGACACGAAACCATAGGATTGTCGTAAAACAAACCTTTACCACAATCTAAACGATGTGTATGGTGAAGGAGTAGTTATGGGAAGACTCGTGCCCTTTTATTATACGTTAATCCCCACATTCTATACAGAAGAACATTACGTTTTATCAAGTAAACCCGCCATGAATCATCTGTCTGTTTAGCTATGTCTGCTTATTAAACTTCTCATCAACAACCCGTATTTTATCTCGTTCCCTTAGGCTTCGAGAAAATTCCTTCAATAAAGCTTTTAAACTGTATCATTTTAGGGTAATTATTAAACAACGATCAATAAAGGAATAAATTATATAGATAATTCACAGCATCAATTTTATTTACGAGTGCTGCAATTTATAGGAAATGTCAGGTCTAAAATGAACCATGTTCGTCTAGACTTCCTTATTTACATATTTATATAGTAGAAAATGTATGTATATGACGCTAGCAAGTGGTCCGGATAAGCCTTAATGTTGGAACGTAAGAATAGTTTTATCTACGAAATGTATGCTTTAGCTTCTAACGTGTTTTAGGTAAAGCTCACTTTGTGCCTGGTCAGCAGAAAAATTTAGATGCACAAACCTTTTTTTTTCAGCCTTATATTTTCAACCTTAAACTGAAAGATGAGTTCTTTTTTATACAGCAATTGTTAGCAATAAGAAGTACGGTTAGATTTTTTGTTTCTTTTTAATTGCGCCATACATGTAATTTACAGCGTCAGTTTAATTTACCGTGTTCTCTTCAGTATTACAGTTTTCATCATCGGCTTGTGTGGACTGGTACATATAATAGTGATACTTCTTTCTGACATTCTTTCAAGCATTGAATATGGTTTACTTCTACATAGTACAAAACGTCTAATTTCAATTTTTGTTTTCAACTTGAAAATTTAAATGTGTAATTAAATGGTGATTCGAGAAAACAACACTGTAAACAAAAATTTAAAATAAGTCAAATGATAATTTTCGGTGGAGTGGGTGCACTGGCTTATAACTAGAGCTGAAATAAATTGGGGATAAAAGAAGAATTATATTATAAATATAAATATTTGAAGCAGCGCGGATGATAGGTAGAGTAACATGAGACACAAAAATCAAATATTCTTCCCTTTCAAACAGCTTTATTCAAGTGCTGTTAGAATAAATGTTAAATCTCGTGCAATATCATGACCTAATTTCTGTAGATCCGAGACCTTAGCAGACGACTATTCTCTCTGCCGTTAGGAGAAAAACAATGTTATCTCTTCTTAGATAATGAAGCTGTCAGGATTTTTTCTCACCGTAATTACTAATTGTGACTCACTAGACAGTAGACTTAGAAAAGAAGAAAGACATACATATGCGGTGACACACAAAAATGTTATTGTCTAGAAGTGTATGAGTTTAGAGATACGAAAAAAAAAACGATGCCTATTAAATGTTGAGATACAAGAAAGTAATTATTCACTTTAAATGAAAGAAAGAAAACTATAACGATTTCACTTTAAATGAAAGAAAGAAAACAATAACGATTTCCTTTAAATGAATGAAAGAAAAAAAATAACAATTCTTCTTTAAATAAAAGAAAGAAAACAATAACAATTCCCCTTTAAATGAGAGAGAAACGTCTATTGATATTCCCAATAAGAAATGAGATCTAAGCAATAACTAGCGCGATCAATTCATCCCACCAAATTTCCTGCTTTGTATTCAGTCTGGAACCTTTGACTTACGCCGGATCAACAATTAATCTGCTTTTGGCTAACACGATCAAGATATAACTTTTTGCGACAGCTGTTTACTAATTGTTCTATTTTACTCAACCATCGATATAGTTTTTTCAGCTGCGAATAAGGGTAGCTTTTGTGTTTTTCACATTTTTTTCACACAAAAAAAAAGAATTACGTACGACATTACTGCACATGTGTTTCATATTAAACTATCTAAAAATATTTGAACTTTGAATAGAGCTGACTTGTGTCCCATAATTTGTTACGCCATTCTGGTACCCGCAGTAAAATTATAATCACAATTGATGAAATGTATAATCATATTCCTAGTTGTCTAGATGACTGAAGCTAAACCAAAGACCCCCTACCATACGATAACATCAGCTATCTTTCCCAGAATATTTTCCTTAGAGCCCTCCCATCAAAAGTCGGAGATTCTACTTTGGTCTGAGACTGACCTAATGTATCGACCAAAAATTAATTTCCCGACCTTGTAGTTCTTGGATTTGTGTGGGACTAGGGTCTAGGACGTCTGTGCTTAATTCAGACGCGTCTGGTCCTTTTTTTTCATCTTTATCAGCAGTTATTCCGAGCGTGTATTAGGTTAACTTGCCCAATAAAAATATTTGCTCGAATGGGAGGCGACTGACTGCTGTGTGTTAGCTGGTTGTGGTGATGGGACATTACGTCTTCAGGACAAATGACTTATGTCAGAACCAAGAACATATAGACTTGCTTGCTATGCATAGTGTTGATAGCGGCAGTGGACTGAATATGAAATGGACGTCAAGTCTAAGTTTATATAGCTCATGATGTTACTTTATTGCCAGAAAATCTGGCTTCTATTTGCTTTATATGACATATAACAATTGGAAATATCAAAGCAGGTATTTCAAACGTTCACCGTAATAAAACACATATGAGCTTTTAAGTATTTTTAGCCTACCATTAGTGAGATCAATATTTCAACTCCCGCCATGACATTATGAAACTTCCTCCCAGCATTCAACCCTCTGCTTTAAATACTCCGAACATCGTCAAATACCAGAGGCGCAGTGAAGACTGTTTTTAGCTGGTTTTTACACCAGGTTCAACTTCCAACTACCAGCATCCATTGTTATATACGTTAACTACAAAAAATCAGTTTAAACCTTCCAATGGCCCAAAAATAATTCAAACGTATACAATTATATGCTACCAACAAACAGTTTCTAAATCTTCCACCACCAATAAACACAACAAACACCTTCTAAATCTTCCACCACCACCAAACACCTTCTAGATATTCCAACACCATCAAACACGTTCTTTATCTTTCACCACAAATAAGAACCTTCTAGATATCACTCCACCACCAAACACCTTTTGGATCTTCCACCACCACCAACAAACAACTTCTTAATTCCCCGCCACCAACACATCTTTAAAACCATTTTTTTTTACTTTATGGTACATGTAAAAGCAAATCCGAAGTTTAGTGAAATCGGCTGGGAAAGCGTGCTATTTGTCTTCCATCAATATTCAATACTCTTTCAACAGATCAATCCAGGGCAAATATAATCACGTGATCGCGGTTTATTTTTAGCTGCATGTAAAAACAACTTGAGAATCTGGATTTTAATCACAGTTGGTCGACACATTCAGTCAAACATTTGATTAGCGTGTGTGTCGGGAGAGGGGGAGGGGATGCTCACGGTGACTCTAATGAGAACTGACGTACTTATTTACGTACACATTTTAGTATGCATGGCGGTTTCATTATCAGTTCAGATACATTCGTTTAACTCTAGTTTGATTTATTAAGAGTATTTGAGTATAAAATATATTTTGGAGCTGTGAAATGTTAAAACCATTAACTGCATTATTTGCAGCAGTTTCTTATGGCAGGCCAAATGGTAATGGAGCTGGGAAAATGTAAAATTTAAATACATGTAGTCGTTAAATTAAAAAAAAAAGATTTGGGGAAAAACAAATGGAACATTAATGTTGCGAAACGAAAAACTAAAAAAAAAACCCATAAAAAAAAACATTATTACATTATTGTAAAGTTTAAAAATACAATCAATATAAATTTATGTAAATTGATTTGAAAAAATGTAAATGCTACGAATTAATTTTTCTTTGGGTTTGATAACACGACAAGTTACTTGAAGTCTGTCTGTCTGTCTGTCTGTCCGTCCGTCCGTCCGTCCGTCCGTCCGTCCGTCATTCCGTCCGTCCGTCCGTCCGCCCGCCTGTCTGTCTGTCTGTCTCTCTGTCTGTCTGTCTGTCTGTCTCTCTGTCTGTCTGTCTGTCTGTCCGTCCGTCCGTCCGTCCTTACTCCGTCCGTCCGTCTCTTGTCTAGCGTTCCGACTCACTGTCTGTTTTATATTTAAAAAATCAATTATCCAGTAAATTACATCACGCTAAGTTTCATTCAACTGATATATTAAAAGTCTCACACTGCAATTGTTCTATACACAAAAACCTTTCCCAAACAGCTGATGTGTTTTACAAAAGACAAACACAAGTTTTAATGTAGTGTAGTATGAAAGCATTCAGCTGTAATTGTCTGCGTATCGTGTTTGGTTTAGCTGTACTAGTGTTCCAGTGGTTAATTCCTTTTAATTTATCTATATGTCTCATACTTCTTTAATAACAGGTCTAGTGGTTATGAGCGCTAGTTATTTGATTTAAGATTTACCTGTTAATAAAGTACATTTCTTTCATTTAAGATTTAGGCCACCTATTAATAAATTATAAATCTCTGATCTAAGATCTAACTGAAATAAATTGTAGGCCTACATCTTTGATTTAAGATCTACCTGTAAAAAAATTTAACTGTAAACAAATTGTACATCTTTGATTCAAGTTTCACCATTAAACTACCTGCACTTGTATGATACCAGATTTACTTTTATATGACCGTTTTTCTTTAATTTGATATTTATCTGTATTTGGCCGTTTTTTTAATTTTGATTTCAGATCCACCTGTACAAGATCCTGATAGATGTTATCTTCATCACCAACCTCATCTCGCTCGCCTTCCTCATCATCACACTCTTCATCTTTTGTTACTTCAGGTTTGTATGTACTGGTACTTGTGTCAATGGTGTCGTGCTTACACTATCTGTTCCACGGACAAATACAGCGTATGTCTGTACGTGCGTTTGTGACACCCGCACGTACACACATACATACATACAATCATACCTCTTTTTCGCTTGATTATCATACTGCAACAGCAAATAAACATATTTAAAGTATTTTAAACCAAACCAGTGTTTTAGCCATGATTTGAATGCCGATATTTTCAACCCACTTTAGCAAAACTTTATATATATATATATATATATATATATATATATATATATATATATATATATATATATATATATATATATATATATAAAATTTATATATATATATATATATATATATATATATATATATATATATATATATATATATATATATATATATATATATATATATATATACACGTACATATTTATATATATCTACACGTACATATATATATATATACATATATATACAACATAGATATATATACGTACATATATATATATATATATATATATATATATATATATATATATATATATATATATGTGTGTGTGTGTGTGTGTGTGTGTGTTTATGTATAAAACAAGTGCTTAATACATTGACATATTGAAAGAGATCACGTGGAACACCGGATGTGACGTTCATGTAGAATGTTGACAGGAAAACAATAAACAGGAAGTATCGTGCCAGGAGATTGTAACAATTAACGACAGCCACCGGCAAAAGTTAACTGGGGAAATAATCCGGACAAATGCGTCAGATATTTGTGAAATGACAAGACTGTCACAAACAATAAAGGCATATTTTATGGGAGGTTATATCTGGATGTCTTCGTGTCACATGCTATACAAAAAAGCATGCTCTGTCATACATTGGAGTCTATCTGCCCACTTCACAAAATTTCATGCCCTACTTTAAATTAGCCTTTTTAACGAAAAAAAAAACGTATATCATAGTTAGTTGCACAAACCAAGAAAATATGACGTCACAGTCTCAAAACCTTTCGTTTACAAAGAAAATAATTACGTCTAAAGCCGTCGACACATAGCGCATCAAACGGCTTTAAAATAGATATCACGTGATTCCGTAACCCGTTTTAACTTTGGTCGGAACGACTTGATGCGGCCGCTTACGGCAGATTAATTTTTTCTACAAGACCCCTTTTCTATATGTCAAAACAAAAGCCACTTAAAAAGGTAAGTTTTCAAAAATTGTATTAAAATATTTTAACACTCGGACTAGCTCTGTATTTGTTAGGATTATTTTAATAATCCATTTTTCTGCTTAAGTCTAATTTTTTGTAATATTTTACGCTTTAGCAGACTACGAACTTCGTCTCACAAAGCAATCCTCCGAATGACACTATTTAAACGGTATCGATACTTTTTAAACCCCTTTCCGCGCCGATTGATTGATTGTAAAATACAATAAATTTTACGAAGTGTCTACTCGGAATAAGATTTTTCGGCAAAAGATAGTTCTGCGCATGCGCAGTGACCTATGGCTAGGGTTAGGGCTAGAATGAGGGTTAGGGGTAGGATTAGGGATAGGGTTAAGGATAGGATTAGGGTTGGTATTAGGGTTCTGCGGTTGTAAACACACGCATGCGCAGTACCATCGAAAACATCGCCGCTAAGTGGTAGTTTCTCTCCATTGCGCATGCGTATCGCATGCGTATCTTATTCCGACTAGAATCGGCCTAAATTTTATGACATTGACGCTTTTAAAAAAAAAGAATACTTACAAAATTGGAGTTTAAATGTTGCTAACGTAATTATCTTGTGTTAAATGTTAATACAAAACACATTTATACAAATATGTAACGTTTTGAAGGCCCGCTCTAGTTGTAACTAATTCGCTGTAATCATGATCGAACTGGGAATCGAGCTATTTAAATAAAATACTGTAAAAAGATACACACTTAAACTAAACATGGATTGAGTGTAATATATTTATCCAGTGGCGTAGCCAGGATCGTCTCAAGGGGGGGGGGGTTCCAATTTTTACCCGGGGACAAACTTTCGATTTGCACCCCCCCTCAAACTTTCGATTTGCACCCCCCCCCCCTCAAACTTTCGATTTGCACCCCCCCCCCTCAAACTTTCGATTTGCACACCCCCCTCAAACTTTCGATTTGCACACCCCCCTCAAACTTTCGATTTGCACCCCCCCTCAAACTTTCGATTTGCACCCCCCCCCCCCCTCAAACTTTCGATTTGCACCCCCCCCCCTCAAACTTTCGATTTGCACCCCCCTCATACTTTTTATATATACCGAGGGGTCTATGGGGGGGGGGGGGGTTATGACCCCCCCTAACCCCCCCCCTGCCTACGCCACTGTATTTATCTATTTAATTAAATGCACTAGTAGACTTCTTTTTGTTAATAATTAACAATGTAGAAAATATTGAAAATGGTCTCACAAAGTAGACCAATACTAGTAATAGCGATACCGCTTAACACGCATCTCCGTTCAGCCTTAAATCTAGTTTTTAAGCCCCGAACTTCCTAGATAATTAATTAGCTCTAAAGGCTTTATACATGATTAATATTGATAAAATTAAAATAAGGGATTCAATTATTGTTTAAATTGTAAGGTTCTTGTTAATAAAACACCATATTGCATGTCTGTCAACCTATTAAGTAGGCCTATTAAATATACTATATATTTTAAAATAGGCATATCGTTGTTTTCGACTTACTAGCTTATTATTATTACTCAGTTGTTCTTTTTAAGCACTCACAAACACACTAATTTTTGTTTAACTAATAACTGTAATAAATATATTAATATATTTAATATTATTAAAGCTTAATTAACTTTATTTAGCCTATAACTTGATATATTAGTAGTAACATATTTTTTGCGGACGTTACAAAAACACAAAAACCAGTCACTCTTTTAATTAGTGGTATCGATGCCCTTCTTCAAAAGGTCCGTGTATTTTTTTTTTAATAATAAAATATATTATAAGCAGAACTATTAATTTTTTTTTTAGCTATCCATTGTCAAAAATTAAATAGTATAACTATAATTAACTACTTATGATTTTATTATTTATAGGCAAGACAGAATGGGGAAGAAGAATCCCTTGAATGTAGTAAATCTCTATCAAAGGTATTCTGATGTAAGTGGTGAAGTGCGAATAGGCAATGTAGTTTATTTGTACTATATAAAAAATAAAAATATCTCCAAGGTACTTGATGAGCTATTAGATTGAAACAGACATATAAAAACAACAAAAAATTATTTTGCTAACAGAAACTCTGTAAAAAAATTCATGCTCTTAAAATCAAACCCTGAAAGAAATTGGCAACAGTTGGTTAGTTATTTCAATGAACCCTATGTAGGAATAAACACACAGGCAACACCACTATCTGTGAGAAAAGGTTAAAGCTTAAATAAAACAATGGAGTGGCTTGATGCAAAAAGTATCAATGAACAAAATCAGCTAATTGATTTTGCTATAACTGAAGGTGCTCGCAGGCAAAGATCACACAAAACCCAACAGCGAGAAATTGAAAGTGAAATCATACAAAGAAGAGAAGAATCAAGAAAGAAAAGAAAGAAAGAAAGAAGTTAAAGATAGATGTTGATAAGTTGGCAAAAGGTCAGTTATTTATTAACGATGAAATATTCTGCAATGTGGAGACCAGACAAAAACAAGTGTTTGCTAAAATTATCAATGGAGAGGATATGACTGGCCAACTGCTAAAACACAAGTGGGAATGTATAAATGACAATGACACCTTGTTTTTTGGTAGAATAGTCTTAAGACTCACAGCTAGTGAGACAAAACTTGATAGATTTGTAATTGCTTATTGAAAGTTATTGGTCAATTGATGAGGAAAATAGTGAAGACTCAGAACTCAATGTAGCTACTTTAATAACTGATATGATCAGTAAGCATCTGTTGTTTGAGTTTTAATTTACAAGTTCCTTTAGAAGTTATATTGTACAATT
This sequence comes from Physella acuta, assembly GCF_028476545.2. NCBI lineage: Eukaryota > Metazoa > Mollusca > Gastropoda > Physidae > Physella > Physella acuta. The sequence goes on from NW_026731787.1 coordinate 53,146, forward strand.
TTTAATAAATGCAATGCACAAAGTTAGTCTCTTTATAAAACACAAGAATTTATATAGATCTATACATTTTTGTGACTGCTCCTTGTTCAACAAAATAAAATTCTAAGTTCATGTTTGTCAATATCATAAATATATATCTAATAATAATATATGCATCTGATTAGCAGGACTGATCAGATATGTAGTTATGATATATCTTATTATTCCTGCAAATCAGATGCATGTATTAATATATAATATATTCATAAATAATTAGCCTTTAGCTTATTCATTTGACTTTGAGACTACACATCCTACACTGTACACAAAACTAGCCAGATTATTGCTTCTATTCACACATTACTCCTAAAATTAAAAGCTTGTAAACTTTGGGACTTTCCTATATATTAAATAAAATAAAAAAAAAACAGACACACTCTGTTTATGAATTTGTTTTATTCAATTTTTTAATGTAGGCATAAGTTTCCATGTATGCTATAATAGTTTAAACTACTCTTTATTGTGCCATGATTTAAACCATTAATAATAATATCCATGTTTACTTGTTTAGGCCTATTTTTAATGAACCAAGTTTTGTCATGATGCATAATTTTTTTTAAAATGTCTCTCAATAGATCTAGATCTATAGAATCTAGAACGCGCCCGTCGTAGATCATGAACAATCAGGGTTGAATTTTGGAGTAGAGCTAGATCTAGATCTTTGTTGTTTTAAATTAGGCCTAATTTAATTTTAATTTTAATGTGTCCGTAAAAAATTCAATAATCGTGAATTTCATTTAAATCTAGATCTAGATTTAGATCTAGATCTAGATCTAGTTAAACTTTAGAGTTTAGAGATATGATGGCGATGGGGATTGAGTCTAGGTCTAGATCTAGATTCTAGGGTAGAGTCTAGCTATTTACTAAAGATATCTAGATCTAGATCTAAATCTAGTACTAAATAGTATTTAGTACTAGATTTAGATCTAGATATCTAGGTACTAGTTAACTAGAGTCTATTTACATTTATTTAGAATCTAGATCTAGATCTAGATCTAGATCTAGAGTCTAGTAATTAATTAGTGTTAAACGGTAGGCCTAAACCTACTTATAATCTAGCTTTGGTATTTCCTTAAGCGTAAATATATTTAAAGCTAATAAACTAGATTGTTTAAAAACATTTTATTACAATTTATTTAGTCTTACGTAACCTACTCTCTTCGCTCTAGACTAGACGCGCGCAAAGTTAAACTGCGATAATGTAATAATTTTGAGAAATTATAATTATGCCTTTTATTAGAAGATTTTCCCATTCGCTTTTTTCGTACTCTCGACGTGACCAACTTTTGGTTTCATTCTCCATAGGCTTAGTTGTCCCCGCAATTTTTACACTAAAACCGTCATATCTAGAGAACCGTTTATCCAATAAACATAAGTTTGGTATTGTTTTGCAGCATTTAGTCCCATTAATACAACCCTGTCGTTATTTCTGTCATTTTCTTCAATTGAAAAATTGTGTGCAACTAACTATATTCACTTAACCTAAAAAAACAATTAAATTTTATTTTAGAGCAATCAAAGTTTTGCTATTTTGGCTGTTTAGTACATCTTTGCGTGTTTTATTCATACATATTTCAGAGCAATCAAAGTTTTGCTATTATGGCTGTTTAGTATATCTTTGAGTGTTTTATTCAAATTTTAGAATATTTACGTCTCTGCATAAACTTAACTTAGATGGAAAAAAAACATTTTGAGTGGTGATGTCTAGGAGTCCAAACGTAATTGACAACAAAAATTGCTTAAAGTTTTCGAACTTCTCTCCATTACTGTCGTATACAACTCGCCTGTACACACAGCATCTGATCAGTTGCCTGCAGCACTGCCACTCACAATCCCCTTCCAACTGTCAATCACTTTCTTCTCGTGTCTCTCCATTTCTTATCCTTATAATCTCTCCACAAACACATACCATGTCACACGGGCTAGTGACTTTCATAATGAAACTCGTTCACAACCTCAACATACGCAAACGTCAAACATAGAACACATTCTACACGCCTAGGCTACACACCGTGGCGTAGCGAGGTCGGGTGTCACCCAGTGCGGCACTAAATGGTGTCACCCCTCAGAGGCGTAGCGACCCTTCTCGGGGACAAACTTACAATTTTCGATTTGCACCCCCCTCAAACTTTCGATTTGCACCTCTTAAAAGACTATTTAACACTCGAAGTAATACTTCATTAAGTGGAATTATTATTTTTCTCTATATATTTTGCTACTTTTTGCCTTGGTGTCGACCCCCCCCCCCCAAATGATGTCACCCGGTTTTCGCACCCCGTGTCCCCCCTCGCTACGCCTCTGGCTACACATACATACCATTCACATATTTCATATCACAACACAGACTAATACTTCGCTGTCCCCAACATCACACGGTATCGCCACAGTAAAACACTACACGAATAAGCTACACATACTCCGTTGTATTATTTCATATCACAACACATGTTATTTAAAATTTATTTTATACATGTTACTGTTAAAATTGAAACTTTGAATTCTTATTAAGCAAGTGTTGACGTCTGTAAATGAACTTTGTTTGAACGAGCATGTTTGTCCTCACAGATCAATTCAGTGCAGCAGAATCTCAATCCACAAGCATCTGGTTGTGTCCTTCATCATCAGCTTCAGCATTAGCGTGTTCCAGGTTCAGTCAAACTCCTTCTCCATTAGAGATATTGTAAGTCACAGGTTAAACCATCTCCATTAGAGATATTGTAAGTCACAGGTTAAACCATCTCCATTAGAGATATTGTAAGTCACAGGTTAAACCATCCTACATTAGAGATATTGTAAGTCACAGGTTAAACATTCCTACATTAGAGATATAGTAAGTGGCAGGTTAAACCATCCTACATTAGAGATATTGTAAGTGGCAGGTTAAACCACCCGACATTAGAGATATTGTAAGTGGCAGGTTAAACCACCCGACATTAGAGATATTGTAAGTGGCAGGTTAAACCACCCGACATTAGAGATATTGTAAGTGGCAGGTTAAACCTTCCTACATTAGAGATATTGTAAGTGACAGGTTAAACCACCCGACATTAGAGATATTGTAAGTGGCAGGTTAAACCATCCTACATTAGAGATATTGTAAGTGGCAGGTTAAACCATCCTACATTAGAGATATTGTAAGTCACAGGTTAAACCATCCTACATTAGAGATATTGTAAGTCACAGGTTAAACATTCCTACATTAGAGATATTGTAAGTGGCAGGTTAAACATTCCTACATTAGAGATATTGTAAGTGGCAGGTTAAACCATCTCCATTAGAGATATTGTAAGTCGAAGGTTAAACCATTTCCATTAGAGGTTGTGACAGGTTAAACCACCCTCCATTAGAGATATTGTAAGTGGCAGGTTAAACCATCCTACATTAGAGATATTGTAAGTGGCAGGTTAAACCACCCGACATTAGAGATATTGTAAGTGGCAGGTTAAACCATCCTACATTAGAGATATTGTAAGTCACAGGTTAAACCAACCGACATTAGAGATATTGTAAGTAACAGGTTAAACCATCCTACATTAGAGATATTGTAAGTTACAGGTTAAACCACCCGACATTAGAGATATTGTAAGTCACAGGTTAAACCATCTTCATTAGAGATATTGTAAGTTACAGGTTAAACCACCCGACATTAGAGATATTGTAAGTCACAGGTTAAACCATCTTCATTAGAGATATTGTAAGTCACAGGTTAAACCACCCGACATTAGAGATATTGTAAGTCACAGGTTAAACCTTCCTACATTAGAGATATTGTAAGTGGCAGGTTAAACCATCCTACATTAGAGATATTGTAAGTCACAGGTTAAACCATTCTCTATCGAAGGTAGTGACAGGTTAAACCTTTCTATATTAGAGATATTGTAAGTGACAGGTTAAACCACCCTACATTAGAGATATTGTAAGTGGCAGGTTGAACCATCCTACATTAGAGGTGGTGACAGGTTAAACCACCCACCGTTAGAGATATTGTAAGTGACAGGTTAAACCATCTTCCACTATAGGTGGTGACAGGTTAAACACAATTGCTGTCAATGAGAACCTTCATGTAGGAACCTCACTCACATTACAAACCTGACTTTCTAACAGACAAACCTACCACACACCTTAAGACAAAACTACCACTCACCCTAAGAGAAACCAACCACATATAATACAAGCCTATCAGAAATCTAAAGAAAATAATATTACCCTTCTTAAGACTAACCTACTACACACCCTAAGACATGCATACCACACTTGAAGACAAATCTGTCACCCTCCTAAGATAAACCTCTATTTTAAGACATACTGACTGTACATAATAAGACAAGCCTACCAGAAATCTAAAGAAAATAATACTACCTTTCCTAGGACTAACCTAAGACACACCCTAAGACAAACCTCCCACACACCTTAAGATAAACCTACCACACTCCTTAAGACTAACCTAACACACACCCTAAGATAAATCTTTTTCACACCACGTGACAAACAAACCTAGCATCTTAAGAAAAAATACCTTTTTTTCCCTTTATGCATTATCCCTAACAGACAAACCAATCTCATAATTCCTGCATAATATTCCAAGTCTACAAAAACTACTCTAAGGCTCAGACTCTAAGCCTCACACATTATAATTGTGTCTACCTCACCGTCCCGAAAAGCCTAAAACAAAGTACACCAAACGTCTGTCTCTAACCTAATTCTCTGAGCAGTTTAAAATGACAAGAAATGTTTAAGAGTGCGGTGTTGTGTCCCTTAGGAAATGCACCCTGACAAGTCGGGCACACCGTCCATTAGTTCACTTGTATGCCAGATTTTTATATTTTTAACATTTCAATTTTGACGTTCCATTTTCTATTTAAAAATTTTTTACTTTATATCATTCTCGAAACGTTGCCTAGTTATCCAGCTATAAAACATCACATTTTAAGACACAGACTTCAAGAATATTTTGGTTATAACGAGGTCTAATCGGGAAAAAATATTCAAAGTTCAAGTGCAGTCTAGCTATGAACGTCTCTTAATATTGAACATACCGGTCAATATTTTGTACTCGTTGTATACAAATACTTTAGTTCCGATGTCAGAGTACCAGTTAGTTTTCCAATTTCGTGTTGGATATATAAGTATTCAAGGCAGGCTACTGGCGTGAATTAGATGCAAGGATAACAAAGACATTATTATACTAGTATGACGCACCAAAAGGGCCCAAGACAAATTGAATAGGCATTCTACTTCATCTTCCTCGGTTGTAAAAATAATGTATAAATACTACTTTTATAGAGTAGTGTAAGAAAGTGTACATACTGCTTTATACAAAATTACAATTTAGGTACCACAATGTTGGAACAAAATTCTAAAGCAGTTTAAAATTATTTTAAAGCAGTATGCACACTTTTTCTAAAAGAAATAATACCATTCTAAAGCAGTTTAAAATTATTTTAATGCGGTATGCACACTTTTTCTAAAAGAAATAATACCATTCTAAAGCAGTGTTCACACAACAATTCTAAATGTCTCATGCAGTAAACTTGATCTGTATTTCAGGAGTGGCTGTGTAGGGCCGTGGTGACGGTGGCCAAATACTCCCAAATGGCCAACTTTGCCTGGATGCTGGTGGAGGGGATTTATCTTCACAACCGTTTGGTGGTCACCGTCTTCCCCTCGGCTGCCCCCTTCAAAACCTTCTACTTCATCGGATGGGGTAGGTCACCACCACCCCCCCCCCCCCCCCACACACATAGACATATACAGAGTTACTCTGGAAGTGTGTACTTCGGGAATATTGTATAACCTGTTCAGATGTAATTTAAGAAATACTTCCTCCGGAAATTCGATTTCCGAAACTTATTTTTATGTTGGAAATTCGTAGTCTTGAAAGTTCGCAACAAGTTGGATTCGAAATCCGGAACATATCTATATTGGAATATTCTTTGTTCGAAACTATTTAAAACCAAAAGGTATACGTTCATAATCAGAAGCATTTATCCTTTTCATTCTTAATCCGAACATATTTAAGTATATGTTCGTTATGCGAAGGATTTAAAATTTGAAACGCTCGTACTCTGAAACATTTGGGATTTGGAATGTTCCTTAGCCGAACGCCTAAAATCCTGAACACAACTGTTCTGTCTTGCCAATAAAACGTGTGCATTATTTAACGTCAATAGCGTGCAGTGTTGACTACTTAATTTTAATGAAGGAAAAACGTAATCAAATGAGCTAATTGCCTTGCCAAAAAATACGCTAATTGAGTGGAGCGAAAACAGTTTATTTAACAAAATAAATAAATTTAAAAACATTTTTTTAAAATTCGAAACTAACGTCAAAGGCAGTTAAAATGCGAGTTAAAACGCCAGTTATTATTGTAATAACAGGTAATGTTCATTCCTAACACAATTAGATGGGAAATTATTTTCAATTCAAATGAAATTTTCAAAAACTTGAAATTTTAACGATTTTCAAGAAGGCTATCATTTTATTTTCAAAGCCTACTTTGAAGCTGCGTACGTTTTTATTCTTAACATTTCTTATTTGATTTTTAAAATATTATAATAAATAGAAGAGATTTTTTTTAAATTGAGGCAATGGCAAGCAGTGCAAACTGCAAACGACAGCCTATAGTCCCCTACCTTCACACCCCCCCCCCTCCCAACCCGAATTCACGTGCTAATTTGAAATGCATATTATGCTTATCTTGCACTGCTTGTATGAAGGGGCCATAATGACTTCACCCTATTAGAAATTTAATATCATCCAACCTTAAAAAAAAAACCACATTCATTATTGTCAATTCATCTCTCCCAAATTTTAAATTGATTTCTACTTTAATGTCCTTCCGTTCAAACCTCCGCCCAAGGTTAGCCGTACTTCCGGTTAACGGCTAAGAAATATGTTCGGTTTTTTTAAATTAAAAATATCCTTACAATTTTCAATTCCCATTTTCTTGAAGTTCCTTGTCCTTGTCTTTAAGTTTAAAATATTACTTCGTGACCCTAAGTGCTCATAAATAAATCCTGAACTTCCTTTTATGATTTAAAATAAAATTGTTGAATTTTCAAATTTTCAAATTTCTTAAAAAATATTTTTAAAGCTTTCTTAATCAGTTAATGATGTTGTAAAGTTAATGAATTGACTAAATTTCATTACATTCATTTTTTTCTTATAATTGAGTAATATTGATGATAGAATGCATTAGGGAATTATGCTAATTTTAAAATATGGCATTGGTTATGGTTTTGTCAATTCTGTGAGCATTACTAGCTATCGACATAATCCTGTACCTGCAGATATTATAACGTATAGGGATTACTAAGTGTTATTTTACCCGTAGAAGAGATATGTTACAGATATTACCCTAATTGTTAATCTACATGATAATGAGAATAGTTACAGATATTCTTAATTACGATATTACCTGTAGAAGATAATAGTTACAGATATTCTTAATTACGATATTACCTGTAGAAGAGAAATGTTACAGATATCCTTAATTGCTATATTACATGTAGAAGATAATAGTTACAGATATTCTTAATTGTGATACTACCTGTAGAGGAGAATGTTTGCAGATATGATCAAAATTGTTAATCTACCTGATAATGAGAATAGTTACAGATATTCTTAATTGTGATAGTACGCGTAGAAGAGAATGTTTGCCGATTTGATCAAAATTGTTAATCTACCTGATAATGAGAATAGTTACAGATATTCTTAATTGCGATTTTACCTGTAGAAGATAATGGTTACAGATATGATCCTAATTGTTTATCTACCTGAATGTGAGAAGAGAGTAATGATTTAACTACCTGTTTTACCTGTACCTGAGTCACCTGTGAATGTTTCACCTGTACCTGAGTCACCTGCGAATGTTTCACCTGTGCTTGTTCACCTGCAGGTCTACCTGTGCTGTTTACGGGGCTCTGGGCGGGGCTTATGTCACGTGATCACCACGAGGCCTGCTGGCAAGGTTACGCCAAGAACAAACTCATCTTAATCATCTTCATCCCCATCATAATCGCCTTGGCGGTAAGTTGCCTGTTGTCCAACTTAATCACACTGTCAGTAAGTTGCCTTTTGTCTAACTTTATCACAATGTCAGTAAGTTGCCTTTTGTCTAACTTTATCACAATGTCAGTAAGTTGCCTTTTGTCTAACTTTATCACAATGTCAGTAAGTTGCCTTTTGTCCAACTTTATCACAATGTCAGTAAGTTGCCTTTTGTCCAACTTAATCACAATGTCAGTAAGTTGCCCTTTGTCCATCGTTATAACCCTGACAGTAAGTTGCCTTTCGTCCATCGTAATCACTCTGGCAATAAGTTGCCCTTTTCTAATAAGAATCACAATAGGCATCAAATTGTTGCCCTTTCCTCACTTTAATCACTATTTACTAACCCTTACAGTATTAATTTATTCCCAGTAAAGAATCTCTGTCTGTTAAAAACATAGGCGGTCGTATACAACCACATACATGCTTTATAAACGGACTATGTTGTAAATTTACAACACAGCAAACTCTGACATAAATAACGCTAGTAAAGCAGATGATTCACTTGTTGTCTTCCCCTCAGTTTAGCATGTGTTTACAGTCGTAACACTAACCTCCATATCCGGTTAGCATCCGTGTGCTACTTTTTCCAGAACATAGTCTCGTGGTAGTTTCACGTGAGACGAGATTTCCGTTGTATTGATTGTTCATTTTCGTTGTGTGTACTTTCCAGTGTTTGTTTGGCACGTGGCTTAGTACTGTGTGGTTAAACCGTTTAACACGTAATTTAACGCTGCTTTGTTAAACCAAAGCTCGAAACGTACTTTAAAACTGTGTTGTTAAACCTAGGTTCAACACGTAAAAGCTGTGTTATTAAATCAAGGTTCCACAGATAGTTTTACGCTGCATTGTCAAACCAAGGTTCGAAAAGTATTTTTACCAAGTTTCGATACGTAGTTTAACGCTGCATGTTAAACTAAGGTTTAACACTTAGTTCAACTTTGTGGGGTTAATCCAAATCTTCACTCGTAGTAAACCCTGCATTGTTAAACCAAGGTCTGACACATAGTTTAAAGCTGTATTGTTAAACCAAGATTAGATTTATAATTTTAAATTATGTTGTTAATTTAAAGTTCGACACTGACTTAAACCAAGTAACTGTTTAACCAATTTTTAGAACATAGTTTAAATGTATGGCTGTTTAACACCAATATTTGGAACATAATTTAAATAACTGTATGGCTGTTTGATTAATTTTTGGAACATTGCATAACTTTTTTGCTGTTGGACCAGTTTTTGGAACATAGTTCGGCAGTTCAACCAATCTAATTTAACGCTGTGTTTTTCGACCTACTTTATTACCGCGGCTGTCAATTCACGCAGTGCCCATTTTTTTAATACCCCAAGCATAACAAGTACGACACGATGAAATTATCATTTACGTGCGTCTGTTATCGAGACGGACATTCAACGCTCTACTTTAGAGATAGGACACGACATTTGATTTACTAAACAGCTCATTCAGTCCTCGTCTCATAGCTTCCTCGGACATAGTTCTAATGACAGGGGGATCATTTTAAAACGCATCGAGCGTAGGATCGATGCCGGACAATTATGCACGTGCAGTCATGCGTGAGTTGTAAAGGTCAAATTTCCCTCTGCTCAGTCAAGTGTGAATATTTGATGGCGAGCTCTCGAATGTTGTGTACCAGAAAATAGTGACCACATCAAACATTCACTCAACTTATGAGATCATGGAATAATTCGTTGGCATATATAGTATTAGAAATAGTTTGAAAATATAGTATTAAAAAAACTAGCAATTTTTATTTTCAAATGGTTGGTGCATGTATACTTTGAATCAAGGGAGATTAATGTCATGAACATACTCATGATAGTTATCCCCCTTAACTTTCATTAAAAAAGATGATTACATTTTGAAACTGCTCAGGAAATTTGAAAAGATATGTCAATTTAGTTTTCTTTAGTAATCTATTCTCTACTTAGTTTTAAACTCAATTCATTTCCCAATATACCTAATTTAAATAACCGTCTGTCGTAAATGTCACGGTTGGCTAAGAAAGGATCAAGTAACTGCTCTTGAAAACGGATAGTCGTAAATCTAATTTAAACTAATTAGCTCTAATTAACATTTTCATATGTAATGTGTACAAATGAGTGCATCTAGTTATCAAAGACATGTATATGCAGCGATTAAATGATCTCTACCGGAATTCAATATTTGATTCAATGAAAATGTGCGTTTTTCACGGGTCCAAGACTAACTTCCCAAAAGACACTTGCCCTAAAGGACGTTTGTCCGATGTAAGTTTTCCAGAATGGACACTTGACCGAATGGGACAAATGCTTAAATTCGACCGAAAAATGTCAATTTCGAAATGATTAAGAAACGGCCTTCGGGCAAGTGGCTTTCCGTAAAAAACATCGGACCTCCCGTTTATAACTGTAACAAACGTCTCCATCCCAAGTGTTAAACACAATAACACTATGCAAAGTGCAGTTTTGCTTACTAATGCAGTTACTGTGGTAATGTAAAGACATAGAGGACCACGTTAAACATGTATGCAAATATCAGACTGAACTTTATTTAGTTTTTGTCAAACAAATGTTACGTTAGCGCCGATACAGTAACTATAAGAAAGACACAAATACAGACGAATGACTTGAATGCACTAGATCGTATTCGGACCTAACCAAGTAACGATGATAGAGTACACCCGAGGTAATCGATTCCAGCGTGACGGTGACGTAGGTGTCTCTACCAAAGTGCCAGCTGACCTCTGTAGACTTATTAGCACTGGGGAGATTACCGGATGATCTTCTAGGATTAACTTGGTCATTACCTAAGCGAGGAATCATTTCCTTTTCCTGAACAATCTGGAGCCTGCTAGAACAAATTTTTTATACCTTCTGCCATTAAAATGTTTTATATATATATATATATATATATATATATATATATATATATATATATATATATATATATATATATATATATATATATATATATATATATATATATATATATATATATATATATATAAAGGGAGAGAGAAAGAGAGAGATAGAGAGAGAGTGAGAAAATATAATAAATTTGACTATAAACTTTGATCAATGTAATAATTTTGAATTTTCTCTTTTGAAATGGCTCCACCATTCGATAACTCCCGATTGAGCTGTCAAAATAAATCCATACGGCGATCTTTCATGCAGGTTATAACCAAATGATTCTGTCAAATCAACCCACACCTTAATCTTCCTGCAGGTTATAAGCCACTGATTAAACGAGGCCGTCACTTATCAGGTAAAACGTCAATGGGGTAATTGTGATTAAACTCGCGGGTTAGCCTCACCTAAACTGTAATGTGACGTAACCAACAGGGGCGGATTAAAGCACTCACTCTTACATCGGCACGTCAGGTTATAGATCGTGGTATCGCCGGCCCGAGAGGTGGTAACCGAATACGTCTGGTATCGATTTTTTTCCTTTTTGCTGTTGAGACGAATCAGAATCGGCCGGTTGTGTGGAGTTATGGGGAGTGCAAAGTGACCATAATAGGTTAGGTATCAATCTCATGACTCGACGTGCCCTGGGCTACTGAGCTCTGCCCTTGTCCATTCAGCTCTGCCCTTGTCTATTCAGTTCTGCCCTTGGTATTAAGTACGGCTGTAGATTATTTCCCCGCCTACAAAAATAAAATAAAAAATTCGTCCTAGAAGAAAAAAATCTGGTTAACCCCGTCCCGAACTAATAAAAAATTTGGCTTAAAGTACAGTACACAAAATGGGCCTACGCTATTTTTTTACAACTTACTATCAACTCCCTTCCCCCTCCCTCCACCGGTCAATAGGTCCACGGTGTTGTTAGCCTATGATTCACCAAATTCTCACTCGGGTCCCACATCAAGCCACTGTCAACATCCAAAGTTCGTGCCCATAGCCAGCTTCATCTTTTTACTTTCACCAGATGCAAATGAGCCGCTGCTCACTGCCCCTGGCTGTGGTACCACTGTGTCTATTTGCACGGCCGCGTCTCCTCCCCCATGTTTTACTAGCTGGTGCTACAGCCCCTTCAGACCCGAGTTCTTAAGGGTCAACGGTCAGAACAACACCAGCTTTAATAAAGAACATGGCCTACATAGAGCCAGGATTTAAGATCCGTTGCCGATTTTCTAATTCAATTATACCCTTAGTAAGAAAGTAATATTGATTATCGTTTTATGATTAGTTGACTGTAGCTAATATTTAGATTTCAAATCACTCCAAGATGTTCACGATGATTCTCGGTCAAGATCTACATTTTTGTAGGACATTGCCCTTTCCTGTCCTAATGAAAAATGGATTTTCGTCCTACTTTTAACAAGATCCCGAAGAATAACAAGTTATTTTCAGGTCAAGTTCAACAATTACATTACCGAGTACCCCTCCACCCCTACCCCCAACTGATAAAATGGGCTCTAGTCCCATCGTTAGTGTTTAGATCCCCAATTTTGTAACTCTGCGAATGAGAAGTTCACGTGAGCCGTAGAGTTCGTGCTGTTTAGATCCCCACTTACTAAACCCCCTAATGACAAGTTGACGTTGGACTCCCATTCCCCCACCCCCGCCCCCACCCCCCATCGATCAGAACCACGTCAATGTCACCCAAACCCAGGGTAAGAATGGTGAGGCCCGCGTCAGACCCGACCAAGGGGAAGGTGTAATTAAATACCAGAAGGCCACACCCCTCCCACCCCCACCCCCTCACTCTATTCTTGTCGTCCGGCTTGCGTACACATTGATTACATTTCGCAATTCTTCTTTTTCTCCGGTATAGATTTGGGGGAGAGTTCTTGAAGAAAGATCAACAATGCCACACGACAACGATAAGCAAACACAATACACAACTGAGACAAGTTCACCGATTGGATATCTAAAAACAAATGTTGATGTCCCTGGACTAAAATTTCCGGGGGTGGGGTGGGGGGGGCGGGGTGAAGTTTGACTTTTTCGGGGGGGGGGGGGGGGGTTAAGCCCCCCCCCCCTTCACGAAGAGATGCCTGGAAGAAACTCTGACCCTGGTAAAATCGAATTTTCAACTTAAGTCACTTACACTACGCTACTATAATGATGACAAATCAGGATATATTCGACTAACTAGAATTTTTTCGGCAAACCAGGATAAATTCGGCAAACCAGGAAGTTTCATTTCTAACTCCCACCCTCTCTATACGCCAGTTTATTACTTGTCCGGTCATATAAACTCGCATTTTGTAGTTGATTTACTCCACATCAATCTATAGTTCACATTTTTGAAGTCCGAAAAACATTCAAGTCTCAGACGGCGAGATCAAAACGAGATTTCCACGTGACCTCACATTGCTTGATACCTGAACTAACTCGTGCACAGATTTGGTTCGCTTGCCCACAACTGTAACTAAAAATATGAAACTTTTAAATTTAATTTAAAAAAAATAAATTCCCAGACAGTATACAAACATATTGCCTAAACCTTATAAGGATTTAATGATTGAATTTCGTTGTAATTTGGAGCAGAAAGAAAATCCTAATTTAGCTAGTAAGGTTGACCTTGTAAGCCTTGGGAATGTAAAGAGTGAATAGAAGGGAAATGTACAAAGTGAATAGAGGCGACACTAACGTGGTGATGATCACCCATTCACCTGTAAAATAGGAGCTGACTTTCTGATGGATTTGTATTCATTTTAATGTGGGTAATCTGAGTACTAGACGGTAAACATACGATGGTGGTTCTGTGGTAATGGGTGGGGTTGGGTGGGGTGGGGGTTGGGTTGGGTGTGCTAGGGTACGATATAAAATAGTATAAATGGAGAAATGTTCACTATCACTATTTAAGACAACAACAACATGATAATATACCTATGAATGTATATATATATATATATATATATATATATATATATATATATATATATATATATATATATATATATATCGCTTCCCCAATATCAGTCTGCTAAAACTCAATTTTTGTAATATGTTCATTTCAAGGCTTTTAAAGTTTTGATGTCCTAACATTTTTTTTATAATAAGCTCGAAGGGAAATGGAATTGTAGTGTGATCACTATATTATTTTTTACAATGTTATTTTTAGCGTGGCAAAATTGTGTTGAGACCTTAAAAAAAATTTATAATACGGAATTATAACAGCCTGGTTTTGAGGAAAAAGAGAGCTATGTATATAGCCTATCTAGGTGTATATTAAGTATATAGATATGTATATTCATATATAAGTAGATGATACATTCTACTTACGATTGGTACTGCAACACACATAGGCCTCTTGAAAGTGTGCCATAGGTTAAAAAATGTAAGCTAAGAAGAACTTAATATTTCCCCCCTGCTGTGGAGTTTCAACTGGATTAAAGACAAAAAAGACTTAAAATTTTCTGTTTAAAAAATACAATAAAAACGGTTTATCTTGTTTAGTGAAGTCAGCTGTTAGTGGCAGCCATCACTGACCGATATCCTGGACCAGACATACCCCCCCCCCCAACCCTCCACACACACAGACTCACACACCCTCACGCGCATCATTTTCCTCTATTCCAATATTTGTTTCTCTTGGCCTAGTATTCTATGCCACCATTTTTTTTTTACTTTCTGGTTTTGGTAAAGGTCAACCCTGACTTGCCAGATATGGATATTATTAATTAGCGGACAAACTAAAGTTTGCACCGGATTTAAGACGGACAAAAGAGCACCCATTGGCAGATACAGATACTATTAATTAGCGGACAAACTAAAGTTTGCACCGGATTTAAGACAGACAAAAGAGCACAATTTCAATAATTTTTTTAAAGCAAACCCTCTTAGCTTCTTGCAATGAAAGCATTGTTAGATAGATTTATCCTTTAATTTAGCCTTCTAAATAATTAAGAACGAAGAAGAAAAGAAGCCTTCCCAGTGAATTTTGCTTTCCAGTTTAATTATGCCTTTTGTTGAATATTATTTTCCATTTATTTTAATGGCGCCTTTTTGTAAATTTTATTTTCCAGTTTAATTGTGCACTTATTATCCAGTTTAATTGTGCCTTTATTTTCCAGTTTAATTGTGCCTTTATTTTCCAGTTTAATTGTGCCTTTATTTTCCAGTTTAATTGTGCCCTTATTATCCAGTTTAATTGTGCCTTTATTTTCCAGTTTAATTGTGCCTTTATTTTCCAGTTTAATTGTGCCTTTATTTTCCAGTTTAATAGTACCTTTATTTTCCAGTTTAATTGTGCCTTTATTTTCCAGTTTAATAGTACCTTTATTTTCCAGTTTAATTGTGCCTTTATTTTCCAGTTTAATTGTGCCTTTATTTTCCAGTTTAATTGTGCCTTTATTTTCCAGTTTAATTATGCTTTTATTTTTCCAGTTTAATTGTGCCTTTATTTTCCAGTTTAATTGTGCCTTTATTTTCCAGTTTAATTGTGCCTTTCTGGTCAATATCATACGAGTGCTTGTGGTCAAACTACGAAATAACAATCTAATGGAATCACGACGAATAAGGTCAGTCCAATGATTGATTAACTCGTCTTGCCTGGAATTAGTTTTTTTTTAAATTTAACTTTCTATTTAAATTTAATTCCAAAAAACTTCAAGGAATATTGGAATTCAGCTTGTAATTAAACGAAAGCAATAACCATTACACACAAAAGTTCAATTTATAAAAAAAATTGTAATTTCACCCATCTAAATGTTTCGAAAGTAAAAGTCACAAAAAGAAATGTAAATAACCAAAACATGCTTTTATTTGTGTTGAAACATGATGAAAGGGTGTAGGCCTCAAATATTTCCCCCACAGGAAGGCGATTAAAGCTACTGTGTTGTTACTGCCCTTGCTGGGCGTGGCCAATTTTCTCTTCCTTGCCCAGCCCGTCAACAACGATAATCTGACCAGGGCCTTCAGGGTGTTGAATGCATTGCTACCTGCTTGTCAGGTGAGACTTTATAGTACCTGCATGTCAGGTGAGACTTTATAGTACCTGCATGTCAGGTGAGACTTTATAGTACCTGCATGTCAGGTGAGACTTTATAGTACCTGCATGTCAGGTGAGACTTTATAGTACCTGCATGTCAGGTGAGACTATATAGTACCTGCATGTCAGGTGAGACTTTATAGTACCTGCATGTCAGGGGAGACTCTATACTACCTGCATGTCAGGTGAGACTTTATAGTACCTGTTTGTCAGGTGAGACTTTACCTGCATTTTAGGTGAGACTTTATAGTACCTGCATGTCAGATGAGACTTTATAGTACATGCATGTCAGGTGAGACCTTATTTTACCTCCCTCTCATTTGAGTTATATTAGACCTCTTACTCACTGTATATAAGGTAGACACTTTTGATACCTTTATATGAAGTTAGATCTCAAACTAATTGTATGTGACGTAAGAACTCTAATTGACTAAGATGTAAGGCATCTAACTACCTGCAGGTAGGTAAAAACTATGAGGTAAGACCCTTATCGGTCTGTCTTTAAGGTGTGATATTTCTCTTTAAGATTAACTCATTTAAGATTTCTTCACGAATCTAAAAATAGAACTAGAATAGGATCCGTCCTAATGTTTATTGATTAGTGAGTGAACTCTCCTCCTCTGTTGACTAATCTGAAATGAAGAAAAAAAAAATCTTGTAGTTAAATATTCAGTACTAGTTAAACTTCCTAAATGTTCACGATAAAAGGTTATGGGATAATGCTTATAATGAGGTTCTTAAGTTTTGAGAGTATGGATCCATTAGGCATAATGGAAACTTTCTCTCTTCTGGGAATGGATTAGATTGTGTTTCACATATAACTAGTATTCTTCTTGGTCCTTATGTGCTTTATCTTATACTTAACTATAAATATACATACATATATATAGTAGTATATATATGGATTGTATATATATATATATATATATATATATATATATATATATATATATATATATATATATATATATATATATATTTGACAACATGTACGATTTCTCCACAGGGCATCTTCGTCTCTGTGTTATATTGTTTTATTAATTCAGAGGTAAGTGACTGAATGAATACGCGGCTTAGCCTGTAGTCTGAAAGGTGAGGAGTGGGTGGGGGTGGGGTGTCTACGTGATTTGTAAATAATCAGTATCCTGTAAGCACCCCTAAATCCACCCATGCCTATAAGCCTTCTTACGATTAGCGAGCAGTTAGTTAGTGATTATTTTTGTGCTTAAAACCATGTGATTTAGTGGAATTAATGAGTTTATGATGTATCGATCAATTTTATCTAGAATCCATTTTCCATTCCTAAATTCACAGTAAAAAGTGTAGCTTTCAGCTTTCCAATTATATGTCTCCATAAATAAACCACCAAATTGGATATCGATTAGGATGATTGCTGTTGATTTTTAATAAGCACTTGGTGCTCAACATGGATAATAAACCAGCTATGGCAGAAATTGACTCACTTGATAGAAAAACGATACTTTGGTTACAGTGCCAGTAGATGAAGCATAACAGTAAATAAATGTTAGCGTAGTTTGGTGAAACGTTTCGGGGTAAAAAACAATCTAGTTTTTATTTTTATTTTTTAATTGGTACCAGGTCCAGAACGCAATTAAGAAAAAATGGAGGCGATGCCGCACTAACAGGGCCATGGGCAAGAGGTCACGCCGGCAGAGTTCAAGGACATCGTCGTATTTCCTCTCTCAGAGTGAGGTCCCTGCGACTCGCCGGCAGATGGCGCTAAGTAGTAAGAAGGATTACTCCCACTGTGACATGCGCAGTGGGGTTGTTTAGGTTTTAGGTGTCACGTTTATAGGTTACGATATTTTCCAAGGTTACTGGCCAGTACTATAGGCTTTGACTTACTTAGTCCTCTTTGCTCCTTATGGCACATAGAGCCTCCACCATTTCCACTATGGACCTACTGTCCGTAAATAACAAATAACTCGGTTTATCAATTTTATTTTACTGGGTATAAGAAGGGGCTGGATGGTCAGCAATGTTCCAGGCCAGACAATAATTTTTCTCTAATTTAAGTTAGGTACTTTTTATAGCTGGATGGACTCACTGACGTCCTATGGTCTCGCGCCTGCCAACCAAACTTAAAACTTTCGGTTTAGTGGTTGTTTTGTCCCTCGACAATAACTTGCCAAAAGAGAGTCTGACATGTGAACTGAACTATTCTAGATTTGCTTATTAGAATTTTTCCTCTCTACACAGACTTATACATTTATAATGTAATCTTTCTCTAAGTTTTAGAACTATGCATTCAATTTGTGATAATTAGTTTAAAAAAGATTTTTTTTTTAAATATGCCAATAGCTGGTGCAATTGAATATAAAAATGTTTTCGAAACGTATAAAATCATATGATTTTTGTAATAGTACTAACATAACTTTTAAGGGTAGATAACAGTGAATAAACGTATTTTCTAATATTCTTGAAGTCACCTCCCTTACATAAGCCATCTTTTTAATTTGCTTAGTACTTTAACGTAACTAACCTATTAAACCATCTCATTGTTTAAAGATCTTTAATACATTTTAAAATGAAAACAATTAATAAAAGTCATGCTGACTCTCTTGAGAAATTGTGTACATCCATGATACATCCAGTCTATTTTACTTTCACCGATCTCAGACCATTAGAGCTAAAATGACATTGATTTCTTTAGGACTTTCCCATAAATCGAACTCGAATTTTTCAGTATTGATTCTTGTTCTTCAAATACCTTATTCATAAATGCACTACTTTGCAAATAGTAATAATCGCCTGTGAGAGAGAGTCTACAACTCCATCAGCTATCTCCTCTATGCCTAAATGTACTTTTATCCTATAGCCCGAAATCGTTCATCTGTCGTGAGAGATAGTACTGTTATGATTTTCATCTATATTATACCTAAATGAACTTGTATTTCTCTTGTCCAGAATCGTACATATCACGTGAGCGAGACTACCACTCTATGAGTGTCCTCAACATGACGCCCGAAAGGGAGGCCAAGATGTCCCTGTGTGGCCTCCCCCAGCCCACCCTCATAGCCGCACAGTCACGCAAGAACAAGCTGACCCCCACTACGTCATACATAGAGAACCCCATCACCCAGGACACCGATGGGTCAGAGAGGGAGGAACTGGGTCAACAGGTCTGAGCATACAGACAGGGTTACACCTGGTTCAGTGACTCACCTGCTTCAATGACTCACATGGTTCAATGACTCACCTGGTTCAATGATGCACCTGGTTCAATGACTCACATGGTTCAATGATGCACCTGGTTCAATGACTCACATGGTTCCATGACTCACCTGGTTCAATGATGCACCTGGTTCAATGACTCACATGGTTCAATGATGCACCTGGTTCAATGACTCACATGGTTCCATGACTCACCTGGTTCAATGATGCACCTGGTTCAATGACTCACATGGTTCAATGATGCACCTGGTTCAATGACTCACATGGTTCCATGACTCACCTGGTTCAATGACTCACCTGGTTCAATGGCTCACCTGGTTCAATGACTCACCTGGTTCAATGACTCACCTGGTTCAATGACTCACCTGGTTCAATGACTCACCTGGTTCAATGACTCACCTGGTTCAATGACTCACCTGTTCAATGACTCACCTGGTTCAATGACTCACCTGGTTCAATGACTCACCTGGTTCAATGACTCACCTGGTTCAGTGACTCACCTGGTTCAATGACTTACCTGGTTCAGTGACTCACCTGGTTCAATGACTCACCTGGTTAAATGACTCACCTGGTTAAATGACTCAACTGGTTAAATGACACATTTGATCATGTAACTCATCTGTACACAGGACTAAATTGACCATATAATTCACCTAGTCATATGACTCACCCTGTCTTATAAGTATCACCTGATCAAACGGCACACAGGTAAAATGACTCAGCTTGCCATCTGACTTACCTGACAAACTTAGCCTGACTTTACGTCTCACCTGGCCAAACATATTACTTGGTTGAATAACTTAAAGACCGTATGACTCACCTGGGCACATGTCTTACCTAGTCTTATTTCTGATCTGGCCATATGAATGACCTGACGATGTGACTCATCTGAACACGTGTCATATTGCCATTCTACTCACCTGATTATGACCTACCAGAGGCGCCTCATCAATCTTCTAAGACACATAAACGGCCTGGAAGCACCACCAAGCACCACCAAAAACTACGAATGTCTTTTATTGTACATTTATTTACACATTTATTCAAATATTTACACTGGGATTCCCCTGATAAATATAATTAATATTTTTATTATTATCATTATCTTATTTCAAACAGTCTATTTTTGTCTTATTAACCTTATCATGCAATAACATCAAAATGAACAGAAAAAAGATATATTTTTTTCTACACAATCATGAAAGAGAAGGAAGGAGAGACGCTGTGAGGTTTATAACGTTTGTCATTCTAGAACCTGCTATAGGCTAGAGATTTTCAAACAACATTGTTTCGTTCATGTGTACATATTTATTGAATTTTTTCATTTTTGTTAGTTTTAAGTTTTTTATTTTTTGTTGTTTTTAAGTAGGCTATCTTTACAATGATTTTGCCATAATGACATTCGGAAGACTTTACTTTTTAATCATTACTGCTAATTCATCAACCGTGCCTTCATCTCTATCATCAAAGAGTATTTTTTTCTGCTTCTATTTTCATCTATTATGGCAAGATGAATTCAGAACAGTTAATCAAACACAATTGACTGCTCACATATTTGTATTTAAAAACAAAACTGAAACTAATTCAAATAAAATATGTATTTTTTTAACAACACAGACTGCAAGAATTTAAACAAAATTTAAATGTAGAATCTATTAATTAAAGTGTACACTATAAATGAACGTAAAAACTCATTTTTTGTACCTAGTTTAAAAAAAAATAATTAATTGACATTTAAATCTCAGAACTTTACAAGTTTCTCCTGCCTTGAGATAGCTAGGCAGGGTCTACTTAGATTTAAACACCAACACATTAAGCCATTCCTATGGCTAACTTTTTCAATATATGTTTTATTGTCTGTGTATTATCAAGCGTACATTTTAAAGAAAACAGAAGATGCTTAGCAATCAAAGAAAATTTCAGTAAATCCGACCGTAGTTTAGACCAATGATCTTCACCAGAGTGCATTCAATTCAATTTGACGCTTTCTTGTTCGTTTGTTTTTATTCCTTTACAGTGGGGTAGTGTGTGTGTGTGGGTGGGGGTTTAGGTGAAGGACACACAATGGGTGGCATACTAGATATGTCGCCTAGGTTGAAAAGTGTATGGTTAGGCCATGCCTGAATATCTTCTGAAACCTGCATTAACTTACTGATCCCTAACCCTGACCCCTAACTGAACCCTAGCCCCATTAACTAACTGAACCCTAACCCTATCGCCTTACAATTAGTGGCTTCAATACTCGCACGTGATAGACATTACCTGTGTGTAACATGAATGTAACTGGCCAGCTAGTCTAAGCTCTAGACAAAGACGCCATGTTCTACTTCACCTACCCTCCGCTCTAATCCCTCGCCCTCGTATCTCCACACACAAATAACCCCACACCCCTGCTCTCATAAGCCTGATGTTGTTTTTTTTTAATTATTATTGGGTTTTTTTTATTATTTTTTAAAATTATTTTTCATTTTTCTCATATGAAATCTGATTCGTATTTACTATCTCAAGTTTCAATGAAGTATTAAGTTTTAAATAGAAAACATTGTTATCTCCCCTTTAGGTATTGTGTACAATAAATCAAATTAGATTATGTAAGAAGCTTCGAAATGGTCCATGATTGCGTTTTGGTATTTAAAATTCACAGCTAAATAAATATTTACCTTAAATAATTTGTACGCCTTAATTTTGTTATCAGAATCACAAATTGATCGCACACACTGCCGTTTTTTCCTGCATTAAAACATGTGTATTATATATCATTCAAACGTTTTATCTTCTTCTGAATATTAAAATAAAACATGTATATATCATTCAAACGTTTCATCTTCTTTGAATGTATTAAAACAAAACATGTATATAAGTGAGTTATATTATTTTTTTAATAAAATAGTATGTCAGTCTATATTGTCATATATAAGGAGGTGGGACATGCCACTGTTAATAGCTTACACTGACAATTTGGTGAATCCAGTTTGATGAAGTAAATCATCGGGAGTATACACAAAATGGATATATATATATATATATATATATATATATATATATATATATATATATATATATATATATATATATATATATATATACGTTAAACGTACATATATATATATATTTTAGAAACGCACTCACACAATCACACAACAATGATTTTTATTTAGAAAGCACAAAAAGCGTACGGCAGAAAAACGGACATACACGGTTCGACTTAAGCCTAAAAAATGACATTTTTTTTATTGTGACGTGAAATTTATTTAGCCTGTTTAGTCAAGGAACTCACAAAACATGAATTTGAATGTTAATACACACACACAAACACACACCACACACACACAAACACACACACCACATATATATATATATATATGTATATATATATATATATATATATATATATATATATATATATATATATATATATATATATATATATATATATATATGTATATATATATATATATACATATATATATATATATATATATATATATATATATATATATATATATATATATATATATATATATATATATATATATATATGATGACACCAACGCCAAACTCTGTGACTCACTAGAAAAGATATAGTAAGAGGCACTGCGTCATAATGCTAAGATGGTGGGTGGAGGTCCGCGTGCCAATACATTGAAAAAGACAAGATTTAGACCAACGAATAACAAAAAAGCTATTGGAATAAACTAGCGTCAATAGAATTAGGCTAATAGACTTTGCTTACAGTCTGTATTTCTAAGTTTCTTCACACAAGTGTTGCTGTTGGGTGTGAGAAGGTATGGAGCAGATGCTGGTTCAGACCACCTACAGACCACCTACAGACCACCTATAGACCACCTACAGACCACCTACAGACCACCTACAGACCACCTACAGACCACCTACAGACCACCTACAGACCACCTACAGACCACTTACAGACCACCTACAGACCACCTACAGACCACCTACAAACTATCTACAGACCACCTACAGACCACCTACAGACCACCTACAGACCACCTATAGACCACCTACAGACCACCTACAGACCACCTACAGACCACCTACAGACCACCTACAGACCACCTACAGACCACCTACAGACCACTTACAGACCACCTACAGACCACCTACAGACCACCTACAAACTATCTACAGACCACCTACAGACCACCTACAGACCACCTACAGACCACCTACAGACCACCTACAGACCACCTACAGACCACCTACAGACCACCTACAAACTATCTACAGACCACCTACAGACCACCTACAGACTACCTACATGTTACAGTAATGATTAGCTAAGGAATAATGCAGCCATGTAATATCACTAAAGATATATAATAAGCTTTTATGTAATCGAAAAAAAAGACATAATTATTAAGTTATTAATCTATTTTTTGGTGTCACCCCCATCGATGGTGTCATTCGGTGCAGTCCTTAACCACCAGCCTAGCATTATGATGCTAGTGTTAATATAAACCTACACTTCTCTTCGTTGAATAAATACTTCAATGGCATAGACAAATGACTTCATTGTACATAAATAAGTTAAACTACAACCTTCAGATGTAACCATTAGTGAATAGCACTAAAAAAAAAAAACGTTATTTCCCCTTCAGCTCAATATTCAAGGGAAATAACCGCGTTTATGTAACTACATAATTTGCCCTTGTGTTGCAACCTGTTCGGCAATGCTACACATTAAAATTACCGTAAAACAACGCCACGTTTGCGATTATTCGAACAAGAAAGCCGACACGAAAAGAAAAATCCCAGTTAACTGCTAGCAATTAGATTTAATTTAATGGGGTTATTCTTTACACTGCAAGACTGGTCTCTCTGTAATAACCGATTACGCCGTTAATCCGACCGGTTTCATGGCTTGATTGTGCTGGTTCTTACGTTAGATTAGGATTGGATTACAGAACTGAAACATCTCCAACAAATTAATTGTACAATTAGACTTCATTACACATGAAAGTCAGGATTGATGGAAATGTAATTGTTTTAATTATAATTGGTTTTTGTGTTTTTGCTTACATAGATAGGAATACTTATGGGCTTTGTACACAGCTGAGTAGCTAGCTCACATTAGCATATGTGTACACAGCTAAATCTGGTAACAGAATATGTGTACACAGCTAAGTAAAGGGGTTAACTATGTGTACACAGCTCAGTAAAGAGTTCAAACTAGAATATATGCACATAGCTAAATAAAGAGCTGGTAGTAAAGTATTTCTAAACAGTTACGTAAAGAGGTCAACTATGTGTACACAGTTAAGTAAAGAGCTAAAACTAGAGTATGTGTACAAAGTTAAGTAAAAATAAACTCAAGCTAGAGTATGTGTACACAGCTAAGTAAAGAATTCAAACTAGATTATGTGTACACAGATAAGTAAAGAACTCAAACTAGAGTATGTGTACAAAGTTAAGTAAAAATAAACTCAAGCTAGAGTATGTGTACACAGCTAAGTAAAGAACCTCAAACTAGAGTATGTGTACACAGCTAAGTAAAAAACTAGAGTATGTGTACACAGCTAAGTAAAAAAACTAGAGTATGTGTACACAGCTAAGTAAAAAACTAGAGTATGTGTACACAGCTAAGTAAAGAGCTCTCATCAGAGTGAGTGGCCACAGTAGTGTACACAGTTACAGAAACTAAGCCTGGATGCCCAAGTTTATGCACACATCATACGGTGTGTGACGTCAAGGCCGGATATCGATTTTACAATCTCAAAATCTCAACTCGCCCCGGACCGCGGGCCACTTCCAGCCCTGTAAACTCGTGACAGTGAATAAGCCACATTGTGGTTTTAAAGCCAGTCGAAACTTCAACATGAATAATGATACAACAAATTGACCGCTGCATCAAAGGTACGACTGTTATGTCGCGATCTGCTTCGTATAAGAAATTTTCAATTTATACAGTAAATCAAGTCATGCCTTCATGACTTACTTTTTCAAGTGGATTTATAACTGCCTTTGTTTAAAAACAGAGCCATTGGCTAAATCATA
The DNA here is from genome assembly GCF_028476545.2 of Physella acuta. Lineage (NCBI taxonomy): Eukaryota > Metazoa > Mollusca > Gastropoda > Physidae > Physella > Physella acuta. Next base: position 78,386 of record NW_026731787.1, read on the forward strand.
AACCTACATAAATACTCCGTTATTATTAAAATAGAAAATATAACTGTCGTGTATAATTAAGTAGATAGTTTGACGATGATTCTGTAAGTATCAAGGTAGGGACGTACACATGATTGTCAGATTTAGGTTGCAATAATGCAACGTTGCACATTTTTAGATAATCCACACAGTAACAGATGGACCGACTAATTATCTAAGATTAATTACTGGCGCCGACAGGAAAATTTTATTTTAATTAAAATGTGTCAGTTTACAGAGAAGACATCATTCATACTAATTCACCCCCCCCCCCCCCCCCCCCACACACACACACACCAAACGGCATAATAGATTAATGTTGTAAATAACAATATTTTTTGTCTGCAAATTAGCAACATGTTTCTTACTATTCTATTCGTTAATTTTTAATGTTATTTTTAATTTATAGCTGAGCACAGTTAAAGTTCTTGTACGGCAAATATATTTTGTGTTTAAATTGTTTTTATTTTTAACACGTCATGCTATTGGATATGAAGAGTAATTTGCTAGAAGCCTCAAACTTGTACAAAATCAAATTGTGCTGTGATGAATTGTAGCAGTTAGATTTGATATACGGGTATCACGAGTATGGGTGTAGATATATTTTCAGTGTATCAGTGATCCTTGCAGTGCTGCTGGGAATAATGTCAGTGTCACAACTAGTCATAGTACCGTCTTACATAACAGTCATTTTTACATGACATCATGACAGGTCTAATTCCGGTTAATTCTCTAAATCGAACAGTTTTAAAATATCACCACTCAGACATATTTCTGATTTATGCGTTGTAACGACCTCACACATACACACATACACACATACACTTACACTGACACCCAGAGTTACAAACAGATGGACACATAGAAACACACACACACACTCACACACACACACACACAAACAGAAAGTCGCTGGACCTGAGTTTGACCTGAAACATAATTTCCCGTAACTAAATTCTCCCACCCCGGGGCATTAGGTTTTATATGAGCCTATTACCGCCAGTCTGCGCCCACGACTTGAAGAAATGCAAGTCTCGTGGTGCCCATTCATTAAGCCCCGTCCCCCATCCATCACCCGGAACTTGCAGCAGTCAAGAAAAACTTTCAGGAAACTTTTTTTTTCCAATGGTATTTTGTAAAATCAAAAATTTTCTGAAGTTTTCTATAAATGTTTTTTGTCGCTGTTTTGAACTATGAATCTCTCGTTGAGTGTGATGACTAAAATGTGTTGGATGATAGAACAGAAATTAAAACAATATAATAACGAAAATCAAGGGTCGAACCATCACTGTTTTTATTATTACGTTTTGTATAAGCCTCACTGCAGCTACTATATTTATACAAGATTTTGGTTGTTTTTTTTAATTAATTATTGTCAACTTTCTTTACTAATCGTTTCCTGTTGTTAAATAGCACAGTGATATTCTGTAAAGTTGGAAGAAATAGATCGGTAGTTTTGCCCATGTAGCTGCTTCTAATAAAATAGCAATCAGGTTGTTGTTTTTTTCTAATTGATGGACGGTGATTACTCTAAAGTTAAAACAAAATGGGATAATACATCTTCATTAAGAGAACAATTAACACAGAATGGGCAGTGTGGGTTGTTTTTGTTTTGTTTTGTTTTGTTTTTCTTTTTTCTTGTTTTTTTTTTTTTGTTACTTTTTTTTTTAAACAGTGATTAACGTATTGGGTGGTTGTGTTAGATTTTCACAAAATTCGCTGTAGTTGAAAATCATAAGGTCACGGAGTGCATATGACATTTGGCCAAGTGTTGTGCCGTTACGTGAATAAATAATATGCATGACATTTAGCCAGATGTTGTACATACACACGACAATAATGTATGTAAGATGTTTGGTCAGTAATTTACATAGTAAAGTACTTTAAAAAACATTAAGTACTTAATTTTTCAATTTTATGTCATTCATCACATACGTAGGTTTATCTAATCAAGTGAAAATTCTTAGTTTTACATATATTTTATATCTAAACAAAAACACACAATTAACCTGCTATTTTTTTTTATTATTAAATGCAACAATGCCCTTTTTTAACTTCAACTGTGTAATACTTTTGTCCCCATACATCCAAATCAAACGTAGTTTTTCCCCACCTATCCCAATCCACCATAATTGTATCCCCACCTATCCCAAACAACCATAATTTTATCCCCACATATCCCAATCCACCATAATTTTATCCCCACCTATCCCAATCCACCATAATTTTATCCCCACCTATCCCAATCCACCATAATTTTATCCCCACCTATCCCAATCTACCATAATTGTATCCCACCTATCCCAATCAACCATAATTGTATCCCACCTATCCCAATCAACCATAATTGTATCCCACCTATCCCAATCAACCATAATTGTATCCCACCTATCCCAATCAACCATAATTGTATCCCCACCTATCCCAATCTACCATAATTGTATCCCCACCTATCCCAATCAACCATAATCGTGTCCAAACATTTCCTTATCACCCACCATCCAATCTAACTCCGACACACTACTTTACAAAACATTTGAACTCAAGTCTTCTCTTCAATATATACAAAACGGATTAAATAATTTCTTCTACTGATCTATCAAACATATTGTCAAACTTTTGATACATCAAAGCTACAATGAAACCTACTGATATTTAAACCTGTTATCAAATCTACAGATACATCAAACCTACTATCAAACCTATTGATACATCAAACCTATTATTCGACCTATCCATAGTTTAAACCTATTATCTGCCCTCCATCATGCGCCAATACTTCGACAGTCTACCATGTAAGGCGCTGTTTATTTTTCTACGGCTCCGGTGTGCCAATACTTCGACAGTCTACTATGTAAGACGCTGTTTATTTTTCTACGGCTCCGGGCATCAATTAAGTGCCGTCTAAAATCAATCAAAAACTCCCATTTTTTATGTGGTGTAATAGTGATGTGGTGTAGTGTGATGTGATGTAGTGTGGTTTGGTATGTTGTAGTGTAGGTGTAGTGTAGTGTGGTGTGGTGTGGTCTGGTGTAGTGAGGTGTGGTGTAGTGTGGTGTAGTGTGGTGTGGTGTGGTGTGGTGTGGTGTAGGTGTAGTGTGGTGTGGTGTAGTGTAGTGTAGTGTAGTGTAGTGTAGTGTAGTGTGGTGTGGTGTGGTGTGGTGTGGTGTGTTGTGGTGTGGTGTGATGTGATGTAGTGTGGTTTGGCATGATGTAGTGTAGCGTAGTGTGGTGTTGTGTGGTGGATTGGGTCTGGTGTGGTGTGTGTGTACCTAGTGGAATGTCAAAGGTCAAATATCTACTACAACCAATAGTATAGTGTAGTGTGTTGTGGTGGGGTTGGGTGTGGTATAGTGTAGTGTAGCGTTGTGTGGTGGGGTCTTGTCTGATGTGGTGTGTGTGTACCTAGTGGAATGTCAAAGGTCGAATATCTACTACAACCAACGGCGCTTTCAAATATTTAATTGGCTCTTTGTGAACAAATATCAATTTTTATTCAGCAGGTTGTATTGATGAACGTGCATACAGCTCGAGTTAAAATACCAACTCAGTTCCAGATATTGATATATTTTAGTGAAATGGCGCTGGGTACACGGAAAATCAATACGTTTCTCTAGAACAATTTGAATCTTGTCTAGTCTGAAAACAAAATATTGAACATAGTTGTGCCGTTCTACTAAATTTTAGTTATATGGCTTAAAAATTATCAGCAAATATTCTGTTTGCTTAGAAACTAGAAAAAAAACAATTTTTAAAATGAAAGAAATGCGTTATTTTATTTGTAGCAGTACAATTTATTTTTAAGCTTGATTTACAAGATAACCATGGGTTAATTACTGTTATCAAAAAGATTAAATGTTTAATTATAGATTTACATTGACCCTTCTCTGGATAAACCTTAAGCTTAACTCAAAGTTGTAAGTTCATTTTGTATTTCACTTGCGTGATAAGCGGAGCTAAAACAAAATTAAACAACACGAAGCAGTCATCTATTGAGAGCAATTAGTTTTATCACATAATTAGATCATTTAATTATCTGAGTGTTTCTAAAGGGTATTTAAGACCTGATTTTAGCAATGCTTTAACGACAATTGTGTTAAAAACAATGTAATTGCGTTGTACTCATTCTATCAATGTTAGCATTTTATTTACATGTTAAACATAGATCTATAACCCAGGTGTGTTATATTTTTTTTTATTTCTCTTACTCTGTTGCTCTCTTTTTTAATAATCTAAAAAATCTTACTTCAGAAACCTATATTTAGACCATACAAAGGAACAAGTACATCTTTAGGTATATAAGTCTACAGTCTCTGTAAGACTCTATTAAACATGATGAAGCTTACATGTATTTAAAATACCGAAACTGTAAGCACATGATTGCAGACTATTAATAGATAACTCGGTTCTCATTTTTTTACATGCTGGGCTAAGCCGATTTTTTTTTTTGTATGAGCTAAGTGGAATTTGAACAGTTACAACATTTCCTTTATCTTATTTCAGTTCATGGTAAGATTTTTTAAGTTACAAGATTTAGCTTATCTTATTTCAGTTTATGTTCAGATTTTTTTTTTATTTACAAAATTTACTTTATCTAATTTCAGTTCATGTTCAGATTTTTAAAATTTACAAAATTTACCTTATCTGATTTCAGTTCATGTTCAGATTTTTAAAAGTTACAAAATTTACCGTATCTTATTTTAGTTCACGTTCAGACTTCCGATAAACTAAGGTAAAGGCGTCTGAGTCTGTGCAGCTATATGTCAATGTTTTGTTATAGACAGATTTATTCATATACCGAGCTCATAATTTGAAGAGTGTCTGCACTTTTTTTTGTAACAGGTGGGAGTGATGAAACGTCACAATTAGTATGTGTGTAATATGGGAGAGATTGGTAAAATGTTACTATTTATTTAATATGGGAGAGACTGGTCAAACTTTACTTTTTATGTAATATGGGAGAGATTGGTAAAATGTTACTATTTATGTAATATGGGAGAGATTGGTAAAATGTTACTATTTATGTTTTATGGGAGAGATTGGTAAAATGTTACTATTTATGTTTTATGGGAGAGATTGGTCAAACTGTACTATTTATGTAATATGAGAGAGATTGGTCAAACTGTACTATGTATGTAATATGTGAGAGATTGGTCAAACTGTACTATTTACTTAATGTGGCTGAGAGTGATAAACATCCCTGCTGAGGTCATTTGAAAGAGATCGGTAAAACTTCAATGTATATGGAAGACATTCACCATTTTTCGCGTTCTTGCCTAAGACACATGTGGCAAATCAAGTAGAGTTGAACTTTTCAGAGACCTCGGCTTATGAAGGGATAGTGTGGTCGAAACTATGCCCAGTCGCATTTGTTTTCCTTAACGTGAGATACCATCATAGCTGGGTTTACTCAGGGACATTCTACTGACATGAACCCGGATTCGGACTCGAGACTTTCGGGTAAGCTATGGAAGAGATTGGTAAATCTTCACTGTTTGTGGAATATGGAAGACATTGATAAAAAATCACTGTTTATGTAATGTGGTATAACATTTGTTTGACCTTCCCTTGTAAAACAGCGTAACAAAACAACTAAAAATAGCTCAACAAACAAGATTCTAAAAATAGAATCTCGGCTAATATTATCTCTGGGATTCTCGTGGGATAAAAAATGTAATAAGACTTTGTTAAGACGTCCAAAAATAGACGTTTTTTTCTGTCGGGTGGCGGCCATGTTGAATGTCAAAGGTCGTGCAACGTTTCTACTAATGGTTTATTGTGACCGTTATCAGCGGTCTCTGGTGGCTAGCAGGAATAATCAGTGTCTGACACACCACACCATCTGAAGGTGTCATTTACCCTTTGTACACACCATCTGAAGGTGTCATTCACCCTTTGTACACACAACACCATCTAAAGGTGTCATTCACCCTTTGTACACACAACACCATCTAAAGGTGTCATTCACCCTTTGTACACACAACACCATCTAAAGGTGTCATTCACTCTTTGTACACACAACACCATCTGAAGGTGTCATTCACCCTTTGTACACACAACACCATCTAAAGGTGTCATTCACCCTTTGTACACACAACACCATCTGAAGGTGTCATTCAATCTTTGTACACACAACACCATCTGAAGGTGTCATTCACCCTTTGTACACACAACACCATCTGAAGGTGTCATTCAACCTTTGTACACACAACACCATCTGAGGGTGTCATTCAACCTTTGTACACACAACTCCACCTAAAGGTGTTATTCACCCATTGTACACAATCCACCATCTGAAGGTGTCATTCATCCTTTGTACACACAGCACCATCTGACGGTGTCATTCACCCTTTGTACACACAATACCATCTGAAGGTGTCATTCACCCTTTGTACACACAACACCGCCTAAAGGTGTCATTTATCATGTGTACACTAAACTCCGCCTAAAGGTGTCATTTATCATTTGTACACTAAACTCCGCCTAAATGTGTCATTTATTATGTGTGCATACAGAACAACCTGAAGGTGTCTTTCACCATTTATACATAACACCAATTAAAGGTGTCATTCAACATTTGTTCACACAACACCACATGAAAATGCCATTCATCATTAATACACGGAAACAGATCTGACAGTTCCATTCACCATTTACTCTTTAAATCCATACAATTTTTTTTTTAATTCTTAATTTATTTTTAAGATCAACCTATGGTACAACACATAAAATACTCAAAAATAATGCCTAAGATCTGGTTTAGAAAGTGTGACGTCATACAACCCTGTTTATTTAACCTGTGTATTTAAACATCCATTCCGGAATTACACAACATCAATAAAATTAACCAATTAAAATGGTTCCATGACAAATGATCTCAGGACAAATGATCTCAGACAAAATATCTCAGACAAAATATCTCACGGACAAATGATCTCAGGACAAATGATCTCAGGACAAATGATCTCAAGGACAAATGATCTCAAGGACAAAAGATACCAGGACAAAATATATCAGGACAAATGATACCATGGACAATTGATCTCAGACAAAATATCTCAGACAAAATATCTCACAGCGAATTTTTAATAGTATGTACGATGATTTTAGCTGAACTTTTTTATTGACTGTTAATATGGTTTTGTTTACTTTTTTACGTATAATAATTATGAATAAAATGAATTAGTGAAACCTAACAAACCATCAAAAGGTGTATTAAACTTTGTAGTAGCATTGGGTTTGAAAAAGTAAAAATTAAAACAAACTTACTCTTTTAGCCTGAAAGGTATAATAAATGATAATGTATAAAACAAATAAAGTAACGGTCGCTATACAACATTAATGTTCATATCACGCGAAATATCTTTCAAAAATGTGATTGGGTCTGAAGGTTCGTAACGTTAAACTATTGTTTTTATTACATCATCAACACAAACATAACGTTTACGTTTCTTTTCTGGTAGGTACAGCGTTATGATCACATCTCTCCAATACTATGTGACCATCTATTGTGTGAACTCTTGCTTGACATGTCCTAATTTCATATTTCCAAATGTCTTTGCCTGTTTATGGCAAACATAAATTCACCAGAAACTAATGTCCAAATACCTTTCTGCGAGGTAACGTAAGAGACCATAGCAAAGCAATCACCATTAATACTGCTTTGTTTTATGCACACTACAACATACTTAGCTCCGCGATGACCGCTGTCATTTAAATAAGCATTAGTCACCTGATCACTAAGGTGTGACCGACGCATAACAATGGACGTTATATGCTAGTCGTATTGTCCATGGAGGGCGGATGTCTTTCCCTTAAGGCATGTCTCTACCATCAAAGCCACCTTGATACGAAGGTGTGTCCTTATTGTTATTCCATCCTCTTTGATCTAGTTTCGTCCACCTGACGTGGTAGGATCGTTTCATGTTTGTCAAGCACACCTACGCTGTCTTTCGAAATTATTTCTTTAATCTTTTTATACTATATTACTAATACTAACCTTAAAATGTTTAGTGCAATATGACTATTTTATACAGCAAACATTGCTTACAATTATTTAGGCCTATAAACAATATTAAACATAGTAAACAAAACCATAAGACAGTAAAAAAAAAATTCAGATCAATTAAAATCATCCAATACACTATTAAAATTAAGGTGTGAGATATTTTGTCTGAGATATTTTGTCTGAGATCAATTGTCCGTGGTATCATTTGTCTTGATATATTTTGTCCTGGTATCTTTTGTCCTGAGATCATTTGTCTTGAGATCATTTGTCCGTGAGATATTTTGTCTGAGATATTTTGTCTGAGATCATTTGTCTTGAGATCATTTGTCGTGTCACCATTAAAATAGATATTTACAAAGCAAACAAAATGAATACTGAAGACATTTTTTTATCTTGGTATCGATAATTAATTTACAACGACTACTCTGATTGGATTTTTTAAGCCAATGAAAACATCTTATTTTACTGCTGCACGACTAGGGAAAAAAATTGATTCGTTATTCTTAAATGAAATCCTAAGTACATGCACTTTTATAAAAAGATCATAGAAATTATGGATGTTTGCAGCATTTAGTAGATATCTAGAGTCCAAGCAACTATTTTTTTAAGACGCGGGTCCTCATTTAAAGGTTAACTGTTGTTTTGTTTTTTTTTTTAAATTATTTAACAACATGCACACCTGAAGCAGGTTTAAATGCATTGTCTAGTTAAAAAAAAATAAAAGTTTCACGGAAATATAATGTGTACATAATACATAATAAAATTAAATAAAAACTTTTCTGACATATGTTTTTACTATTGATTCAGGATTTAAAAAAATTAAAATCTCCCAGCTACACCCCACCTCCAAGGCATGACGTGTTTCATCTTGGCCTAGTCCAGGAGCACTTCTCGTGTAATATCACCGTCTATTTTCCTGGAGATGTCCCCAGCCCGAGTAAATATGCTCAAAACGTACAGCCTTCAATACGTCAGCTCCGAGACTGGCTGTAGGCAAGGAATGGTATTTGGAACCGGAAGTGCAGCGGGAGATCATGGGATTAAAAGTGGGCAACTGATCCATCGTTTAAATCTGTACATACTTTGGTGAACTGACATAAGGGTTTCAGATTCTCTTCAACTGATCAAAGTTAAATGATCTTATTGATTCAACTAAGAAATGTTCATTGGCTATAGACGTTGTAAGGACACACACACACACACGTATTTAAAGCATCAGAAAGTTTGTGTTTTTGGGTAGCAAGTAGGTTGTTTAATAACCGTAAAATATCAACAGAAACAATTTTAAAGTATGGGACGGCGTGGTCGAACGTCAGCGCGCACCACCTCTAACCCAAAAGTCTCTAATTCGGATCCCAGTCTCTATGACTGAAGCCATCCCAGAATCCACCACAATCTGTAACTAACTCACATAAGGGAAAATAAATGTAGCTGGGCATTATACTGACCACTCTATCCCTTCATAAACTATTGAAACTGTTCTATTGTTACAGTAAAGTTATATGTATAGATGGGATTCTTTTCAATGTGTAATGTTCCCACTGGTATCCCAACGAAAGATTTCCTGAGCGATGTTTTTAAAGGTAACTGAAATTACAGTCAAATGTAATTTGCTGCGACTCAATACATAGGGGTCGGCGTGGTCGAGTCTGTGAAGCTCATGGTTGCTAAACCGAAAAGTCTAAAGTTCGAACCCAGCTCGGTAAAAATTAAAAACGAAGAAGAAGAAGAAGAATACATGGGAAATGGACATAGAGATGATAACAGTACTTAACAAAACTTCATTAGTGTTAACGGTATTTTGTTTTACCTGTTCAACCTGTTGCATGTAGAAAGATCATACGAAAATTATAATATTGACATCTTTTTGAGCATCATTGTCTATAAAATATTTAGATTTAGATTTTATGTTGTCATATAAAAGATAACACTTTTTAAACAAGTAGAGACAAATAGTTCCTAAGTTCTAATGCCTTCGATATATGCTTGCTACTAGATCTAGTTGGCCTTGAAAAAGACCGTGTAAAAATTGCAATTACATCTGCAACAGCAGATGTAATCACACCTACACAAATACAAGCAACCGCCTGCTTGTGAGGAAATCTGAAATTTTCCCCAGATATCTGACATGCGTGTTTTTTGTGGGAAGGAGTTTCAAACAATGTGAGCGGACGTTAGAGAAAGCAACACCGGAGATTAAACTCCCCTCACTATAGTGCAGTAATATAAAACACGAGAAAAATGGCCCGTTGAGGAAGGATACACCGGGCGCTAGGTTGATAGTGCTGTCTCTTTTCTCTAAACTAAAACCAACCCACCCCCCCCCCCCCCACACACACACACACCACCCCCCACCCCCCACCCCCCACCCCACACCCACCCCACACACCAGCCCCCCCCCCCCACCCCACCCACCGCCACCCACCCCCACCCCACCCCCACCCCCCAAAAAACATGTCTACCGTCCCATTCAACGAAATATAATTATATACTTTTTCCAGTGTCCGCCCCCTCCCCGAAAATTTTACCCCCGCCCCCGAAAATTTCAAGTACCCCCACCGCTCTCCGGGGAGGAAAAAGTCTGAAAGAAACACTGGTGTCGCGCTTAGCCACTACGCGAAGAATTGCATTAAAGAAATTGCGAGAAAACCACTTTTTAGATTAGACACATTAATTAGGCGGTAATTTTATTATAGAGTATCGATGAGGAAACCACCGCCCCACCCACCCCCCCCCCCCCACTCACACCTCCCCCCCACTCCCCCCCCCCCCCCCCCCCCACTCCCAAAAAAAACATGTCTACCGTCCCATTCAACGAAATATAATTATATACTTTTTCCAGTGTCGGCCCCCCCCTCCCCGAAAATTCTAACCCCGCCCTCGAAAATTTCAATTACCCCCCACCCCTCTCCGGGGAGGAAAAAGTCTGAAAGAAACACTGGTGTCGCGCTTAGCCACTACCCGAAGAATTGCATTAAAGAAATTGCAAGAAAACCACTTTTTAGATTAGACACATTAATTAGGCGGTAATTTTATTATAGAGTATCGATGAAGAAATTTCTTTTGAGTTGGGGAGGGGGGGGGGGGGCTCAGACGTTCTTACGCGGGGGGTGGGGCTTCGCCCCTACCCGAAGAATTGTATGCAAGAAACTCTTCACGCAAACCATTAAGATTAGACAACATTTCTTTTTATTCAATGTTAACGCGAAAATCAATGACGTCATATAACTGTGAGCACTCTCTGGGTTTGAGATTATTTTCTACTCTGTGCGCTAAATGTGTCGACGTCATACTTCGTTTTTCGAATTACTGTGCATGTTTTTATTTTCCTTGTGTTTTCTCTAGAGCGTTCTTGTCAGACAGATAGATAGATAGATAGATAGAGAGACAGCGAAACTATTATTATAGATTACATGTCACATATGGAAGACAGAGAGGTTTGGGTATTTTTAAAAGTACAAACGGGAACAGCCAGTAACGGGACTAGGCCTCCATGCCGTCTTACCCCGTAACACAATGAGGTGGGGGGGGGGGGGGGGGTGATATTTGGGTCACAATAATGAAACCAAATTTTTTAATTTCTAAAGCTAGTTTGAATAAATATTCGCACTGTTAGCGGTGTCATGTGTGTGTGTGTTTGTACGTGTATGTGCATGCTTTTGAATGTGTGCGAGCGTGTGTGCGTGCTTGCTAGTGCGCGCGTGTTTGTGTCTGTGTGTTTGTGTGTGTGTGTATGTGTGCACGTCCAAAAACTTTTATGACAGTGTCTTCTAGTTCCGCTCCTGAAAATAGCAAACCCTAACATTAACCGATCAATCTATAAACGTGCCTTATCTTGACTTCAAGCATCAAGCCTCAGTTTGAGAGGTTATAACCTGAAATTATACTTCGGTCAACTTTAAGGCTAATTGATCTTTACTTAGATGAATTACTTTGGTTTCTATAGTTGGAAGCATGAATTAAATGTTGATTGATTTACCTCAGACGCCTTTCACTTGAGGATTCATCTATAAAACATTCAATAAAACTTTTCGCTTTGACTTGACGGCCTAGATAGAGATTTGCAATGAAGTTGGACGTCTTTATGCACGGGATCTTAGTTTGTTTACGGCAGTTACAGAAGGTTGTATTGATGTTTATAAGATGTATGGTTATAAACATTTGTAAACTTATTTCCATTGATGTAAAATTAAGTTAATTTTTAAGTTTAGTTTTATTTATTGTGTTGTTATTATAATCTCGTTTTACTTCATAAATATTCAACTAAATTCTTGAATAGTAAATTTTATTTGTTTTACTGTTAGTTTTTTCAAGAGTGTTGAGAATAAGGTGTATTCAACGTTTCTGATGTAAAACTTTTTAAAAATTTAGTAAGGTTTGTCTAAAAAATAACTCAAACTTGTTGATGAAAATAGTGTACGTAATAAACACATAACAAACGAACAGTAAATATGTAATAAACACTAATAAACAAGGCTATTGCGCAATAAACAATAAAAAACAGACCACTATATAAGTTAATCATGCAACACATTCCATAAATAGACTTTGATATAATAATATCACAGAGTTGCAAACAAAATGGCGGCTTGTGATAAGCGTATAATCGAATCACAAGCAACAGTCACTTCAGCAAGACAAACAGCTAAATAAAACTGTATTCAGTTTAATGAGCAGAATAATCTCATTTCTCATCTTGTCTGTCCCAAGGTTGGGCGTGTTCACTCAGCTGAGCATGCGCACTCGGGTGAGTTGGTTACGTCACATCAGGCGGAAACCCACCCATCCGAATGCTCGTGTAATAAGACAGGAAACAAATAAAGGGCGGCGTCTACATGCCAGATTTTTCTGTCTGTGAAGCTCAAGTTGGGTTTTTTAAATTACTCAGAAAAATAAGTTTAAAGTTTAATATTAGAAACTGAAAATTTCCTCCTATGCGAGCTTTACGTTAAATTAAATAACCTTTTCACACCTGTCAAAAAATAGTTCCGATGAAGTATAGTTCACCTGTTTCTGCGTGATATGCTATATGTCCACCTTAACAGAGTTAAGTCAGTAGCTACACAAGACAGGGCGGGTGGTGCGGTCGATACTAAGAACCACAAATTAGGGGGGGGTGACACCTTTTCGAAAAAATCGTAACATTTACTTTCAATATAATGTTTTATCCTGTCAATATAAAACGAAAAATGCAAAATTGTAGGGTAGGGGGTGGGTTGACATCTTAGTTACCGTACCGGGTGACACCCAACCTAGTGACGCCCCATACAAGAAACGTATCGGGTGACACCCAACCTAGTGACGCCCCATACAAGAAATCAGGGGACCGAACTCAAGACTTTTGAGTTAACGAACGTGAACTCTACCTCTCTCTAATGCAGTGACGGTCTGCACTGTACCACACTACACACATATAATCAACTTACAAAAATTAAAATAAGTTATCAGCCTCTTAAACGTATTTTAGAGTTAATAAACAATAACGTTCATCTTTATACAGGAGGGACAGAGGCGTAGCGACCCTTCTCCGGGGCCCGAGGACAAACTTTCGATTTGCACCCCTCCCCCCACTCAGACTTTCGATTTGCACCCCTCCCCCCACTCAGACTTTCGATTTGCACCCCTCCCCCCACTCAGACTTTCGATTTGCACCCCTCCCCCCACTCAGACTTTCGATTTGCACCCATTCCCCCCTCAGACTTTTGATTTGCACACACCCCCTCAGAATTTCGATTTGCACCCCCCCCCCCCCTTAAACTTTCGGTTTGCACCCCCTTCAAACTTTCAATTTGTTTTTAAAACCCATTTTGGCGCTTCCTAAGGTCCCCCCCCCTCCCCCGACCCCCCCCCCCCCCCCTCGCTACGCCTCTCAGGAGGGAATAAATTCGTAAATATTCAGTTTTGTTTCATCGTTTATTTCACTATTATCTTTTATGTTTTTAATCAAAGGATTTCGGTTCACCGGAACTCCCCAAAGCGAAAGTAGCGCCATCATTACAGATAGGGAATCTAAGAAGTGTGTGATTTTTCTTGGACTCAGTCTTGGGAAGATCTGACAGTCTTAGACAGCTGCCTGGAGGTACAGACGGAATGATCAATGGCGTCATCCTGATATACGTTCTATAACAGATCACACGACAGGTATGGGGTGGGGTGGAAAGGGCGGAGGCATGCGCTAAAAATAGACACCTCGACGTCGCTAGAGTGTAATTGCACGTTAATGAATTATTCAATTTTAAAATGCTAGGGATAAGCTTCGTCTCTAAAAATAGATTCGCGTCTGCATGTGACGCATGACTCGTCAAATCAAATGATAGCAAGCACGTCACTCTTTAGCACGCGCACTCGTAGACGTCATAGGCTAAAAATAGACGCAGCAGTTAAGTGATACTGTTGCTGAGCTTCGCATTGATTAGCTGTATATAAACGGCGCTATTATATTTAGTGTAAGGAATTATATTAGAAAAAATCGATACATAGAATCTTTGCGCTTTCTCAATCCCAACACTTACTAACACTCCTTCAAAACTGCAGTACATTTTAATGACAGTTCAAATGGCAATTTAAACTCGGTGACGAAAATTAGGTTCTACTGAGTAAATATGTTTATGCAGAGGCGTAGCGAGGGGAGGGGAGGGGCGGGGGTTCATATGTACCCGGGCTTCGACCTTAGGGGGCGCCAAAATGGGTTGAAAAAAAAAATTAAAAGCTCATTTTAGCTGCAGTTTTGCATTATAAATATTAAAAAATATATGGCGTGGGTGGCGCCAAATTGAAAGTTTGAAGTTTGGCCGGGGGGGGGGGGGGGGGCGCCAAATTGAAAGTTGGGCCCACGGGCGCCTGGGAATGGTCGCTACGCCTCTGTGTTTATGTGAAATTGTTGTTTTTTTCCGTGACATTTTACCCTGTTTTTTTCCTCTGCTTGGCATTTGGGGATCCACGGAGACTTGACAGACTTGGGTCTTCGACATTTTCCTTATCTGCGGCCATTTTTTGTGGAGTTCATAACCACCGGCGCAAATTATCGCTTGATTGCGCTACCACCCTTCCTCCTTCATCACGAAATTTAAATTTACATGAAGATTATTTGGGGGAAAGATCAAATACGCATATATTATTTAACAACCCTAAAAAAATTAAATAGAATTTATTTTTAAAACTAAAAATATCTAAAAGCTAAAGTTTAAACTTCAATTTAAAAACATAAAATTTACACACAAAAAAAAAATCTTTAAAAATGTAATTATTTTTTTCAATTTAAATGTAAAAATAAAATTGTGTGTTTTTTTTAATAAATTAAATCATAATTTGGACATACAGCTTACGGCATAGGTACAAGTTGTAAACATTCAGTTTGCTTAGTTCTATGTGCATATGTTCTCTCAGATCTGCATATTTATTATGTTTCTGCTCCCCACATATTTCCAGCTCCACATCTATACACGTATAAGCTGAAGAAGATATTGATTCAAATTCTCCAGTATTTCTCCAATTGATTGATACATGCATACCATTATAACTCCTTCCCTTCAGTTTGGAACTACAATGCTGCAAAAATCTATGAATACAACTAGTCTCTTTTAAAAGCCATGTATTATATAATCAATACTTTCCCTACATCCTCGGGGGTCGGAATCGAATCTTAAGGTGTATCGACTACTTTCTTCTATTTACTGAGTTTAGATATTCAATTTAATACTTTTTTTAAACCACTACTATAAGTACTTTTTATTGTCAAACAACTCCTTTATGGACGAGGCTATAGCACAGTTTTATAAAGAAGGACAAAGTCGCTTTAGGGTAGTAAAATACCGAGTGAAATGACATTTTCAACATCTTTTTTTTCTAATTAAAGAGTGAATGTCATAAGATTTAGTCGTCAGATTTAAGTTGACAGAAGTTTGACAGACCAGCACTGGTTGAAACAAGACACTGGAATTCTCTTGCGTAATCGATTTTTTTTTAAATCTGATTTTTTTTTAGCTTCGGAATTTCCAACAAAAAATATTGTTAGAGCATTTTTTTTTAATATCAGGCACAAAACGCATAGTCCTAAATATATTAATAGGCCTACGTAAATACGACAGTTTTTACGAGCTAGGTAAAAACTGCATAACTATAGTTCTAGTCTATAATTATATAAGCCGCTAAGTAGTGTGTCATTCCCTAATAAGTATAGACGCTTGCACTTCGTCAATGCTATACTAAATATTTAACGCATTAGTTCAAGGGGATAGTTTTAGCTGATATGGGGGGGGGGGGGGGATTTAATTATCCGCCTACTTTAAGCAGCTCATGCTGTGTGTATTATATTTGATATTTTAATACAGTTTTAAGACTTTTAGTAAACCATTATATTTTGGTACGTATAGCGTTATTTTGTTATATTTTCATATACAATCCCCCATTTATGTTATGTTTAGAAACATTGTTCCGCCCCATCCTTCTCTTTCCAAAAACTCCTTGACGCTTTCTGATGTTTTTGTTTTTTTTAAATCACATAACTTTAAAAAAAATAGCTTTGTTATAAATCTAATATTACAAAGCTTTATGTAAAAGAAAGAATGTGTATTTGCTTTTTGATTACATTTTTTGAATTAGTTCTTTATGAAATTAATTGGCTTATTAATTTTCAATTACAGATCTAATTGGCACGCGAACTGTCAAACAAGTATTAAAAAACACCGCATTCTTTTCATCCTTTGGAAGTTACAAAACTCCAAGCGAACATCCTCCACGCTGATTAAACTGACATTTTTATTTAAAAACTATTTTTTTTAATAAACTGAAAATTACAGATAATGTTTTTTTTAATTAAGCTACCTAATTCATTTTTTTTTTAATTTCTACTTTTAACTTATGTATTTATATTATTTACCAAACGAAGGACAACGTTGTTGAATGCTAGAGCGCTCGAACGCTAGCCTGAAGGTCTTGATACAGACAAGAGACCGCAGAATATCCATGAGTTCACTCAGCTTTGATGGGTACCTGACTTGCGTTAGGGAAAGTAAAGGAGGGTGGCATAGTGCTAACGACATGACCTCTTCACATGCCTTGCCAAGAAACATATTGACTCTACTTTATTTGCCCTAGGAATCGTATGGTCTGGAAAGAGATTTTTGTTTTACTTATTTACCAACCATCGGTTGTTGTGTGTTTGGGTCCACTTTTTTTAAATTTAATTTATTTTTTCATAAATATAAATCCGAATACTTTGTATCTAAGGATTGTTCCCAGATACTAAAGTTGGACACACAAGATAGATCCACATCTGATACAAACAGGAGAGTATCTGTTTGAAAATTTGTCTTCGACTCTTTTGTAAGCTGTAGAAAGTAACATTTTGGCAATCAATACAGTTCCAGAAATAGAACAAGTTTTTCCTTTACTCTCAATCTCTAGCCTACATAAATAAACAATATGAGAAATAAAAGTAGTTGAAGCAAATGTATTGGTACAAAGTTATATAACACTTTCGACTCGTGAATATTCATTTAACGTCTGGCAGTAGATTTATGTGTAAGACTTGAATCTGGAAGAGGAAGTGGTTTGATTGCATGCTCCAGATTCTGGATAACGTCGCCGGTTGCTCAGAGTCAATTATTGGTTTAGCCGTATCGTGTTTGGTTTGGTGGAACCGTACTAGGCAAGTGTTTCTCCTCGTGATGAACCGGTCTATCAAATTACTGTGTTTACTGTTGAGTAGAATTGGATGGGGGTTTATATTCCATGGCGGGTTTGAGATTGCTTTCTACTAAAGGTGGACAGCTTAGTTATTGCTTTTTATTATAGCTGGGGACTTTTACTACACATTTTTAATGGGTGAATACTTCCAATTTAAATTTCTTAAAAACTTGGCGAATATTCTATAGAATAGATAAATGTAGCACAAAATATGAAGAATATCGTTTGGAGATTGCTTGGCAGACGTCATATTAGCTAAAAAAAATTATGTCGTTTTAAGAACACAACAATTTCGGATATTTTTTAATAAACGTTTCTCGCTGGTTATTGAATTGCATTTTGGAGTGGAAATCTCGTTCTAAAGATGCTGTTGGAGCGATGACAACTGAATTATTTTGTGCGAGATTTACCCCACAATAAATGATGAACAGATATGTGTGACAATGTTCAACATAGGCTGACTAGAAATGTTAGTTTCTGTAAGAACATTAACTGCCTTACAGAAATGTATGTCGTGTTTTCCAATGGAAAGTTTGAATTATTCAAACCTAATGCAAGAAATCTTTTCTTTTGACTTAAATAGGTTATTTCTGTGAAAATTTGAAAGTTAAGAATCAAATTAGCTCTCATTTTATTGAAAGGGGTTTATTTTAAAATCTCCTGTAATTAATAATTGAAAATGAACTAAAAAAGCAAGACATGTTTGAATATCTTGCGTTGGGACTAGCTCATGGTTTTATAAAGTTTCTTGTCAACCATTACGACCACTTACCCTAAAAAATCTAGATCGAGACAAAATATTTATTGAATTGTTTCTTTCATAGACGCAGTATGAATGGCAAGTAGGCCTACTCATGACAAAAGTAGAACATTCGGCTTTGTAACTAGACTGGGATTATAATGTTTTTAATGCGAGCCATTTATCTAATAGAAAAATATAACAATAGTCAATTTTTATAAAGTAGTATGTGAAGTATTTATTTCTTTACCTAATGACCCCTTTTATTTATCAAAATATATTAGATATTTACTAGCTTCCCAAATTTCTCTAACCAGACATACATTGCTGGTTGGAAAACATCCGTTTGGAACCAGCTTTTCAAGCCTATTGCGATCTACTTTAATCGTGTGGATATAACCAAATTATTTTTTAATCCCAAATTTATTTCATCTCTACTTTTAAACCCACCCCACCAAAATACCCTTGAATCACCATTTAATTACACATTTGAATTTTCATCTTTACAAAAATCAAACTGTACTTATATTATTTGACGTTTTGTATTATCTACTAGTAAACCATCTTAAATGATATATTTAACAAAAGTGATGACGCTGCTAGATCTATGATCTTGCGTCGTGGTATGTATGCTATCGGTGCTGGCTCTATAATCTAGTGTCGTGGTATGTTTGCTGTTGGTGCTGGCTCTATGATCTTGTGTCGTGGTATGTCTCGGTGCTAGCTCTATGATCTTGTGTCGTGGTATGTATGCTGTTGGTGCTAGCTCTATGATCTTGAGTCGTGGTATGTCTCGGTGCTAGCTCTATGATCTTGAGTCGTGGTATGTATGCTGTTGGTGCTAGCTCTATGATCTTGTGTCGTGGTATGTATGCTGTTGGTGCTGGCTCTATGATCTTGTGTCGTGCTATGTATGCTGTCGGTGTTAGCTCTATGATCTTGTGTCGTGGTATGTATGCTGTTGGTGCTGGCTCTATGATCTTGTGTCGTGGTATGTATGCTGTCGGTGTTAGCTCTATGATCTTGTGTCGTGGTATGTATGCTGTTGGTGCTGGCTCTATGATCTTGTGTCGTGGTATGTATGCTGTCGGTGCTAGCTCTATGATCTTGTGTCGTGGTATGTTTGCTGTTGGTGCTAGCTCTATGATCTTGTGTCGTGGTATGTATGCTGTTGGTGCTAGCTCTATGATCTTGTGTCGTGGTATGTCTCGGTGCTAGCTCTATGATCTTGTGTCGTGGTATGTATGCTGTCGGTGCTAGCTCTATGATCTTGTGTCGTGGTATGTCTCGGTGCTAGCTCTATGATCTTGTGTCGTGGTATGTATGCTATCGGTGCTAGCTCTATGATCTTGTGTCGTGGTATGTTTGCTGTTGGTGCTAGCTCTATGATCTTGTGTCGTGGTATGTATGCTGTTGGTGCTAGCTCTATGATCTTGTGTCGTGGTATGTCTCGGTGCTAGCTCTATGATCTTGTGTCGTGGTATGTATGCTGTCGGTGCTAGCTCTATGATCTTGTGTCGTGGTATGTCTCGGTGCTAGCTCTATGATCTTGTGTCGTGGTATGTATGCGGTCGGTGCTAGCTCTATGATCTTGTGTCGTGGTATGTCTCGGTGCTGGCTCTATGATCTTGTGTCGTGGTATGTATGCTGTTGGTGCTAGCTCTATGATCTTGTGTCGTGGTATGTCGGTGCTAGCTCTATGATCTTGTGTTGTGGTATGTCGGTGCTAGCTCTATGATCTTGTGTCGTGGTATGTCGGTGCTAGCACTATGATCTTGTGTCGTGGTATGTCGGTGCTAGCTCTATGATCATGTGTTGTGGTATGTATGCTGTTGGTGCTAGCTCAATGATCTTGAGTCGTGGTATGTATGCTGTTGGTGCTAGCTCTATGATCTTGAGTCGTGGTATGTATGCTGTTGGTGCTAGCTCTATGATCTTGAGTCGTCGTATGTCGGTGCTAGCTCTATGATCTTGTGTTGTGGTATGTATGCTGTTGGTGCTAGCTCAATGATCTTGTGTCGTGGTATGTATGCTATTGGTGCTGGCTCTATGATCTTGTGTCGTGGTATGTCTCGGTGCTAGCTCTATGATCTTGTGTCGTGGTATGTCGGTGCTAGCTCTATGATCTTGTGTTGTGGTGTGTCTCGGTGCTAGCTCTATGATCTTGTGTTGTGGTATGTCGGTGCTAGCTCTATGATCTTGTGTCGTGGTATGTCGGTGCTAGCTCTATGATCTTGTGTTGTGGTATGTCGGTGCTAGCTCTATGATCTTGTGTCGTGGTATGTCGGTGCTAGCTCTATGATCTTGTGTCGTGGTATGTCGGTGCTAGCACTATGATCTTGTGTCGTGGTATGTCGGTGCTAGCTCTATGATCTTGTGTTGTGGTGTGTCTCGGTGCTAGCTCTATGATCTTGTGTTGTGGTATGTATGCTATTGGTGCTTGCTTTATTATGTTATGATCACTTGGGTGTATGACAAACTTAGGTCAGTCTTCCACCACCGAGCAGTTCCCTTTAGAAAAAAAAAACGACTTTGTCGGTAAATGTTAACATACTGGCATATGACGTTTAATGTATGACGTGTAAGTTAAATACCAAGTTGATGTCGACATGTTACCAAAATCAGCCTTGCTATAAACATTATGTTGTCTTTTAACTTATGTGTTGATATCAGAAAGTGGTATTTAAAAATTGATCAAATAATCGCAGTATGACGTATCAGGATAAGTATACATAGATATGCTCAAGTGAGATAAAGTATTGTACTTTTCAAATTATGTACCTAATTAGGTCGCCTAACGAAGTACAAGAAACACGGTGACTTTCTTCGTTTACGTGTGTTATGTATGTTCTACAATTCAATTCACTCAGCCCATCTCAATCAAGGCCTATATTTTGTAAGTTCCATTCATATGACTCAGCCCATCACTAGACTTCTGTTAAATAAGCCCCTCCATTCACTTCACCCAACCCAACCCCAGGCCTTTGATAACCATCTATGTGTTGTGTAGATTCTTCCATTCAGATCACCCAACCCTAGGCCTATGATAACCGTCTATGTGTTGTGTAGATTCTTCCATTCAGATCACCCAACCCTAGGCCTCTGATAACCGTCTATGTGTTGTGTAGATTCTTCCATTCAGATCACCCAACCCTAGGCCTTTGATAACCGTCTATGTGTTGTGTAGATTCTTCCATTCAGATCACCTAACCCTAGGCTTCTGATAACCGTCTATGTGTTGTGTAGATTCTTCCATTCAGATCACCCAACCCCAGGCCTCTGATAACCGTCTATGTGTTGTGTAGATTCTTCCATTCAGATCACCTAACCCTAGGCTTCTGATAACCGTCTATGTGTTGTGTAGATTCTTCCATTCAGATCACCCAACCCAACCCCAGGCCTCTGATAACCGTCTATGTGTTGTGTAGATTCTTCCATTCAGATCACCCAACCCCAGGCCTCTGATAACCGTCTATGTGTTGTGTAGATTCTTCCATTCAGATCACCCAACCCCAGGCCTCTGATAACCGTCTATGTGTTGTGTAGATTCTTCCATTCAGATCACCCAACCCTAGGCCTCTGATAACCGTCTATGTGTTGTGTAGATTCTTCCATTCACATCACCCAACCCTAGGCCTCTGATAACCGTCTATGTGTTGTGTAGATTCTTCCATTCAGATCACCCAACCCCAGGCCTCTGATAGCCGTCTATGTGTTGTGTAGATTCTTCCATTCACATCACCCACCCCTAGGCCTCTGATAACCGTCTATGTGTTGTGTAGATTCTTCCATTCAGATCACCCAACCCTAGGCCTCTGATAACCGTCTATGTGTTGTGTAGATTCTTCCATTCAGATCACCCAACCCTAGGCCTCTGATAACCGTCTATGTGTTGTGTAGATTCTTCCATTCAGATCACCCAACCCAACCACAGGCCTCTGATAACCGTCTATGTGTTGTGTAGATTCTTCCATTCAGATCACCCAACCCAACCCTAGGCCTCTGATAACCGTCTATGTGTTGTGTAGATTCTTCCATTCAGATCACCCAACCCAACCCCAGGCCTCTGATAACCGTCTATGTGTTGTGTAGATTCTTCCATTCAGATCACCCAACCCAAACCCAGGCATCTGATAACCGTCTATGTGTTGTGTAGATTCTTCCATTCAGATCACCCAACCCAACCCTAGGCCTCTGATAACCGTCTATGTGTTGTGTAGATTCTTCCATTCAGATCACCCAACCCTAGGTCTCTGATAACCGTCTATATGTTGTGTAGATTCTTCCATTCAGATCACCCAACCCAACCCCAGGCCTCTGATAACCGTCTATGTGTTGTGTAGATTCTTCCATTCAGATCACCCAACCCAACCCCAGGCCTCTGATAACCGTCTATGTGTTGTGTAGATTCTTCCATTCACATCACCCAACCCAACCCCAGGCCTCTGATAACCGTCTATGTGTTGTGTAGATTCTTCCATTCAGATCACCCAACCCTAGGCCTCTGATAACCGTCTATGTGTTGTGTAGATTCTTCCATTCACATCACCCAACCCCAGGCCTCTGATAACCGTCTATGTGTTGTGTAGATTCTTCCATTCAGATCACCCAACCCAAGGCCTCTGATAACCGTCTATGTGTTGTGTAGATTCTTCCATTCAGATCACCTAACCCTAGGCTTCTGATAACCGTCTATGTGTTGTGTAGATTCTTCCATTCAGATCACCCAACCCAAGGCCTCTGATAACCGTCTATGTGTTGTGTAGATTCTTCCATTCAGATCACCTAACCCTAGGCCTCTGATAACCGTCTATGTGTTGTGTAGATTCTTCCATTCAGATCACCCAACCCAACCCCAGGCCTCTGATAACCGTCTATGTGTTGTGTAGATTCTTCCATTCAGATCACCCAACACCAGGCCTCTGATAACCCCAGATAACCAATAAACCGTTGATTGATAGCTTGATTCGATCGATCAGATTTGATTAAGAGCGCGCTACGATTCGCGTCGTGGTATAATTACTTACACTGCAGCAAAGACAAACGAAGATTGGTAATTATCATTAAAGTCACGCTCTGGGTAGCACGCTGTACCGTGTAATTAAGTAATCATGTGATTTGACCTGATTTCATTGATTGATGCTTTCCTTCTTAAAATAAAACTTACTTTTCCTATTCAATTAATGATTTTTAATTTAACCATTTTTCAAATAAAAGTAAAATACCACAAACCGTTTTTGTTCTAGCAAGCTCGTAACAGAAATAAACATTCACCAAAATGGTTTTTACAATAGAGATTACAAACTAAGATATTCAAAAACTGTTAGTAGTAAATTAGTAGTTGATAAAATAAATCGGATTTAAAAACTCTTTATCGTAACAGATGTATCTTGGTTATCTGACACGGTAGAAATATTTGATAACACTGGTCTAATCAAGTTTGTACGGCTGGTGTAAAGTTTTTACACGGCTGGTTTAAAGTCTTTATATGGCTGGTTTAAAGTCTTTATATGGCTGGTTTAAAGTCTTTACATGGCTGGTGTAAAGCCTTTATATGGCTGGTGTAAAGTCTTTACATGGCTGGTGTAAAGTCTTTATAATGGCTGGTGTCAAGTCTTTATAGGGCTGGTGTAAAGTCTTTATATGGCTGGTCTTAAAGTTTAATTGTCTCTGGTCTAAAAGTCGTGTGTGTCGCTTTTCTTAAAATCTTGTTTAATGGCTTTAATGGCTTTAACTAGCGACACAAACAAGACTTTTAGACCTGAGGTATAAAGATTTTAAGACGAGCAATCCTTAAAACCTTCGTCGTAAAATTGTGTGATTTAAACCAACAATACTCAAGAAATACAACTACTCAAACTCAGCCGTATTACTTATTGATTTGATTATTTATTAATACCATACTTTTATTCTTAAACATAACTGTTTTTTAACTTTATAAAAGTATATTTTTTTAGCTTTATTTTTAAACACTAAGTTTAAGGTTGGACATACGATAACTGTGACGTTATCTAATCAAGCCCATCACATGTGTAGGTGTCAGACACTAATCAGAGAAGGTATTTGGTCAATAGCGTAGGGAAAGGTCGGCTTAATTACGTGCATGCTGATTTGATTTCGTCCGGATTTTATTTTGTAACTGTTCATTTGACAAAAAGATACATTTCAATGGTGAGTTGTCGCTCCGTTTTATTTTTAATATTGTATTTTTAATGTTTATTTAATTTTTTAATTGTATTTTTTCTTTTTTTTTTTCTTTTTTTAATTGATATTAAAATTGCTTAATTGTTATCTGTGGGGGAAAAATAGACTGTGTTGTTGTAAGAATTAGGTATCTAAACTAGGACTAAATGACTGATCAAATGGTTTGGTCTAATGATTGATCTAATGGTTTGGTGTAATGATTGCTCAAATGATTTGGTCTAATGATTGATCTAAATGATGGGTCTTATGATTGATCTAATAGTTTTCCTAGGCAGGTTCGATAAACTTATTGTATTAAAACGTTATTAACTAACTGGTTGGACTAAAATATAATTAACCCGTTGGTTGGACTAAAAATTAATCAACCAACTGGTTGGACTAAAAATAATTAACCAACTGGTTGGACTAAAACGTAATTAACTGTTTGCACTCAAACGTATTTAACTACTTGATTTGACAAAAACCTAAATAACCAGCTGATTAGACTCAAACCTAATTAACCAGCTGATTAGACTAAAACCTAATTAACCAGCTGATTAGACTCAAACCTAATTAACCAGCTGATTAGACTAAAACAAAAACAACAGACCTAGCACTAGAACAGTAAGCGAAGATTAGCACAGGGAAGCCATTAACTGACAGTTACAAATCAAGCCAAGCCCACCCGGAAACTGGACATTGGCTCTCCGATCTTGGAACCTTTAGACAAATGTCATCGTCTTGTTAATTAGTTGACCTCTGACCTCTAGGGTGTACTGGCATTAGATGACAGGAAACAAGCAGGGTAGCACCAGACTTTCATTGCTGATTTAATGACAGGATCGGGCTTTATGTTGTAAACATTCTTTGATGTATTTGTGTACGATGGTAAAATCTTACCAGACATTGATTGCTGATTTAATGTTGGGCTTTGTGTTGTAAACATTATTTGATGTATGTGTGTACGATGGTAAAATCTTACCAGACATTGATTGCTGATTTAATGTTGGGCTTTGTGTTGTAAACATTCTTTGATGTATTTTTGTATGATGGTAAAATCTTACCAGACTTCCATTGCTGATTTAATGTTGGGCTTTATGTTGTAAACATTCTTTGATGTATTTGTGTACGATGGTAAAATCTTACCAGACATTGATTGCTGATTTAATGTTGGGCTTTATGTTGTAAACATTCTTTGATGTATTTGTGTACGATGGTAAAATCTTACCAGACTTCCATTGCTGATTTAATGTTGGGCTTTATGTTGTAAACATTCTATGATGTATTTGTGTACGATGGTAAAATCTTACCAGACATTGCTGATTTAATCACAGACTCGGGCTTTGTGTTGTAAACATTCTTTGATATGTTTGTGTACGATTTTAAACTGCCATACGCCTCTAAGTCTTCAGTTTGTATACAATTTACAAGAGGTGTCTCATATCAAGCACTTTATCTATCTCTCCAATCTAATTCTACCCTATCTAAATTACTTCTGTCCTAAGTCCAATACTTCTACTCTAAGTCCAAAAATAATACCCTTATCCAATATTTCTAATTTTAGTCCAATACTCCTACCCATTATCAAACTATTGTTTATTCCATATTTCAACTCTTAGTCCTTTTTTTACCCTTACTCTAATACATATACCCATAGCCCAATACGTTACCGTAATTCAACCATGTTTACCCTTTCCAAAATATTTTACCCTTATACTAATTGTTCTAAACTTTTCATACCGTTCAGTAAATTTGCTGAGAAATTATCCTATATAGCTTAATCTATACTGTCTATTCATAATGCCATTACACTGAGAGAAAAAAAATGACATCAGTTTCTTCCTAGATGTCCTCAAACTTCGGTGGTGGTGTCCCTTAAAGTAGTGCCTCCCACCCCACGCCATCTTTTGGTATAACAGTTGCTTGTATTTCTCTGCTCAGCCTGTTTTTCTTGTTGTATGTTCGCTACACATTCCAATACGTTTTACATGAAGAAAAGTCAACACGTTTTATCAAAAGCAACGAATGCCATTCGACTTCTGTGAGTGTGTGTGTCCAAAAACGTCGACTTCTGTATGAGTGTGTGTATGTGTGTGTATGTGTGCGTCCGAAAACGTCTTAATGAGTGTGTGTATGTGTGTGTGTGTATGTGTTCGTTCGTTCGAAAACGTCGTCTGTATGTGTGTATATATGTCCGAAAAGTCTACTTCTGTATGTGTGTATGTATATATCCGAAAATGTCGACTTCTGTATGTGTGTATGTATACATCCGAAAATGTCGACTTCTGTATGTGTGTATGTATATGTCCGAAAAGTCTACTTCTGTATGTGTGTGTGTGTGTTGATGAAGAGACTTAGAGGAGGAGGCTGGTTAAGGGCCATTTGTAGGTGCACAAGTTGAGTTTAAAATCGGTAGCTCACACCGTACACAAAAACACAACCTGGGTACAAAAATGTGTACATTTAACCTGCGTACAAAAATGTGTACATTTAACCTGCGTAAAAAATGTGTACATTTAACCTGCGTACAAAAATGTGTATATTTAACCTGCGTACAGAAATGTTTACATTTAATCGCGTAAAAAATGTGTACATTTAACCTGCATACAAAAACGGGTACATTTAACCTGCTAAGAAAAATGTGTACATTTAACTTGCGTAAAAAATGTGTACATTTAACCGGCGTACAAAAACGTGTACATTACACACATTTTAAAACAAAACATCGCATCATACGTGGGTGTCGGCGTGGTCGTGCAGGTAAAGCTCATGGCTGCTAACCTGACGAGTCCGACGTTCGAACCTCAAATTATAAGCGCCTTGTTGCTTGCTCTTAGATGAACAAAATCTAGAAAGCGGCTTTCAACTAATTGCTAATATCATTGTGGTTACAATTTTTAAAAATCGATACTTTTGAAAATCTGCATATTTTTTAATACGAAAAATAGTAAACACAAACAATGCTTCTATTACTTTGATTTATTTTTCTACATGTTTTCTAAATATTACTAATAAATAATTCTAAAAAAAAATTAAAGCAGATATTTCCGAACAGAATAAAACGATGTGTAAATTTAACGTTTATAAAAATTGTAAGGTATGCATACACAAGTCATATTATTGTTTAAGTAAATGGGAATTAAGTGCTACAAGACGTTATAAATCTGTGGTGACCTTCATATGGGAGGGGTTGGGGTGGAGGGTTTAAAAATGTGTGTCGACGTCATAAACGGATCACCTCAATTCAAAGCAACAATTAAATCTGTTGCTAACAGAACCTTGCACAGGAAACCCTGAAAACTCCCCGGGCACTCAGCTTCACGAGCTGTACCCAGTCATCCCGTCTGCTCAAACTAATCATGACGTAACAGCCCGTGCTCCGTGCCGTTCTGTCTCTGACACACCCTCCCGCCGCAATCATCCTTCTGCGCATGCCCACGTTAGGGAATCGATTCCAAGTAACTACCTGTCTGTCGTTTAAAGCGACATAACTCTCCTCGCTATCGGCGTTGTCGAGTCTTTGGGTAACTTGTTCCATGAGATCTATGACCAGCACCTCTGTAGTGCCGACTTCCTGTGTCGGATAGGACAGTGGCAATGGGGAAATAAATTGGACGAGTAGTCCCGGGTCAACACGGTGAAATGTGCTCTTTCTGTGATTTTAACAACAGGTATGTTGAATGCGTTTCGAAAGATTTTGTCGTCTGTGTGTTGAGGATAAGAGTAGACAATTATTTTAACCATAGTTAACAATATATTATAAAAATATTTTCAGTATATGTGTTAGGTAATGTACTTTTTATTATTATTAATATGCTTAATTTTATCTTAAATATGTATCTACATTATATATTATATAATGTATCTTTATCTATACATATACGTACAAGTATATTATATGATTATATATGTATAAGCATATATATATATATAAATATATTTAAACGTGTATATATATATATATATATATATATATATATATATATATATATATATATATATATATATATAATAAACAATGTTTAGGTAATTTTTTTTTCCCACATTTGAATCTGTATTACGTAATTCTTAATGTGTGCATGTTTCTTACATTGCTTAATTATAAAGAAACGTAAATTTGAGAGTGTTGAATAAAAATCTCGCGAGGGTACAAACTGACTGTTTCAAGGAAATTCTACCAAAAAATAAATCATCTGTTTCAAGCCATAGTTCTCGTGAGTAGGGTACTGTTCTATTTATAGCCACGAGTGCACGTGTCGAGGGACCTGAGCACTAATTGACGTATGTTCTATTTGATGAAAACACGTGTAGGGGGTGAGTAAAGGTGGGGGGGGGGAAGAACCCAGTTTGTTGAAATTAAAACTACCATTCAATTTTCTCGTACGCTTGGGCTAATAAGCGCGCGCGGGGCTTTAATGTAAACCTCCCCCTACACCACCCGCCCCTTGTGTTTAGACCTGCTGGTGTTGTAGTGTTGTAGAACTGGGCCTTGGATGTGTTCTGGTCTTTTCTTCATCCTGCCAACCGTTACTCTTGTTTTCACGTTATAACTCTAGACAGTTATTTGTGTTTTTTTTTTTTTTTTTTTTTTTTTTTTTTTTGTAATCAACAAAACAAGTGTGTAGGGGTTGTCGGAAAACATGAATTTTTAACAAGTATGGATAGAGAATGTAAAACAGTAATGGGATGTAACTCCGTAATGGTCATAGATTAGTGGACAAATTTAAAGGGAAAATACCGTAACAAGAATCGTCTAGTAAACAAAAATTAGAATATCTTGATGACGTGTCTTTAGGGTCGGTTTTAGTTGAATATCGCTGTTGCGTTAATTAATTTTAATTAGAAACAGGAAATTGATAGCCCAGATCTGTTAAAATAAATTAGTAATTATAAAAACAGGAAGTGAATATTTTCGGCGCTGTTAAAACCTGAACCAGTTTATTATTTCACATTTTTAATGTCAGTCGTCTAAACTTTGACGCAAAAACTTGTGGTTTTTTTTCGTATCTTCTACGTTTTTACTTTTAATATTGAACGTTACATCATCCACATATTTAGCATAATGTGTCTAAATCATGTTGTACCCCGTGTAGACCAATGATTCCTATTTCAACCTGCTTTTATTTCTAAATTTGCTTCCACAGCCTTTGTAAACCTAAGAACAACCTCCAAGACAGCTTTGTTAGATTTTGGAATTTTCCAACTTAGATGAGATGCTGTCACCAGCTAACGAGCCTCATCTACCCACCAATACAAATTATACTATTGGTTACACCAGGTGGCTACTATTGTATGCACGTTTGAAATACTATCGCTTGCCCTTGTTGTGCATTAAAATAATGGCTCTTTGCTTCCAAGGGAGACGACTGAGATTTCCTCAGCGGAGATTTACATTTTTAATTAGGAATTACCAAAGGAATTTTTATGAGTCATCAGCCAAGATTTTGCCATATTTTGATTATTCCCAACGTTAATGAAGATTGTATGTCTATACTCATGTAGACTGTGTCTATACCGATGGACTGTGTGTCTATACAGATTAGACTGTATGTCTATATCGATGAAGATTGTGTATACTGAAGTACACTGAGTGTCTATACCGATTAGACTGTGTCTATACCGATTAGACTGTAGGTCTATACCGATGTAGACAGTGTTTCTATACCGACGTAGACAGTGTGTCTATACCGATGTAGACAATGTCTCTATACCGATGTAGACAATGTCTCTATACCGATGTAGACAATGTCTCTATACCGATGTAGACAGTGTGTGTATACCGATGTGTGACAGACACACTACCAAGATGGTTATAGATTTCTTCTGACGTAATTGATCTCCCCATTAAAACACATCATCTGTCTAGACTACTCTACTGGACAGTGCATACGCAGCTAAACCTGAGACCTTTGTGTGGTCTGCAATTTATTTTGGTTGGCTCAAGAATGGTCGAATCACCATTTGACATTTTCCTTTCCTTAAAAAAAACTGTGTATGTCTGAGCTGAGCCAACATATAAAAAAACCATAGAAATTTGAAGTCAAATTTTTACCTCTTGTGGCTTATCATAGCCGTCTAGAATCGCTCATTATCTACATAAACTCACGTATTTAAAGTCGATTGCTTAAAAATTATTTTAATTTTTTTTTAATTATCCTTGTCATTAAACATAAGCCACATATAACAATCTTGACCACAAACACACACATATATACACTCACACACATACACTCACACACACTTCTTGACCAAACAAGTAAACAAGCACTCTAAACAACAAAGAACCCCACACAAAACAAGTTTTTGCACACACACAGAGATTCTTTCAGGCATCTCTCCTGGGACATTACCCCCTCCGTACCTAACCTAGCACGCCCACTGACTTTCTTCTTCCAAGTGCCAACCCCCTCCCTCAAGACAAATATTAGAAAGATAATCTGCACAGAACATAAACACATAAAGCAAGTATTTGTACACAAAACAAACATTCACTCGCGAGTTTAGTTGGGTTAAATGTTACTGTAACGTAACATGATTGTTGAAACCGTTCAATGAGGTAAACCAAACCACTAATTAAAACCTAGTAAATAAATGCAGATCCGTGTTTTTATGTGCCTATAATGTGCTCAGTCCTTTATGGCGAACACGTGTAAAACATACCATGTTGCTCATAGATCTAGTAACTGACCAATGAACAGGCTTTGGTGTTTTACAAAAGGTAAAATGTAACTAAGCGATATTGTGTTAGTCGTTGTTTTTTTTTTTTTACAGAGCACTGATGTGTTTTGTTTACATCGGTGATTGAAGGTTTAACTGTACACAGCTTCTTGAGAGGCTGTTTAACATCAGGACTCAAATACAGCATCTTACCAAAAGCCCTGTCAGTTTACCACAGACCTAGACCTAGACCCTGTCAGTTTACCACAGAACTAGACCCTGTCAGTTTACCACAGACCTAGACCCTGTCCGTTTACCACAGACCTAAACCCTGTCAGTTTACCACAGACCTAGACCTAGACCCTGTCAGTTTACCAAAGACCTAGACCTAGACCCTGTCAGTTTACCACAGACCTAGACCCTGTCAGTTTACCACAAACCTAGACCTAAACCCTGTCAGTTTACCAAAGACCTAGACCTAGACCCTGTCAGTTTACCACAGACCTAGACCTAGACCCTGTCAGTTTACCACAGACCTAGACCTAGACCCTGTCAGTTTACCACAAACCTAGACCTAGACCCTTTCAGTTTACCACTCACCTAGACCTAGACCCTGTCAGTTTACTACAGACCTAGACCATGTCAGTTTACCACACACCTAGACCCTGTCAGTTAACCACAGACCTAGACCCTGTCAGTTTACCACAGACCTAGACCCTGTCAGTTTACCACAAACCTAGACCTAGACCCTTTCAGTTTACCACTCACCTAGACCTAGACCCTGTCAGTTTACCACAGACCTAGACCTAGACCCTGTCAGTTTACTACAGACCTAGACCCTGTCAGTTTACCACACACCTAGACCCTGTCAGTTAACCACAGACCTAGACCCTGTCAGTTTACCACAGACCTAGACCCTGTCAGTTTACCACAGACCTAGACCCTGTCAGTTTACCACAGACCTAGACACTGTCAGTTTACCACAAACCTAGACCTAGACCCTGTCAGTTTACCACAGACCTAGACCCTGTCAGTTTACCACAGACCTAGACCTAGACCCTGTCAGTTTACCACAGACCTAGACCCTGTCAGTTTACCACAAACCTAGACCTAGACCCTGTCAGTTTACCACAGACCTAGACCCTGTCAGTTTACCACAAACCTAGACCTAGACCCTGTCAGTTTACCACAGACCCAGACCCTGTCAGTTTACCACAGACCTAGACCCTGTCAGTTTACCACAGACCTAGACCTAGACCCTGTCAGTTTACCACAAACCTAGACCTAGACCCTGTCAGTTTACCACAAACCTAGACCTAGACCCTGTCAGTTTACCACAGACCTAGACCTAGACCCTGTCAGTTTACCACAGACCCAGACCCTGTCAGTTTACCACAGACCTAGACCTAGACCCTGTCAGTTTACCACAAACCTAGACCTAGACCCTGTCAGTTTACCACAGACCTAGACCCTGTCAGTTTACCACACACCTAGACCTAGACCCTGTCAGTTTACCACAGACCTAGACCTAGACCCTGTCAGTTTATCACAAACCTAGACCTAGACCCTGTCAGTTTACCACAGACCTAGACCCTGTCAGTTTACCACACACCTAGACCCTGTCAGTTTACCACAGACCCAGACCCTGTCAGTTTACCACAGACCTAGACCTAGACTCTGTCAGTTTACCACAGACCTAGACCCTGTCAGTTTACCAAAGACCTAGACCTAGACCCTGTCAGTTTATCACAGACCTAGACACTGTCAGTTTACCACAGACCTAGGCATAGACCCTGTCAGTTTACCAAAGACCTAGACCTAGACCCTGTCAGTTTTCCACAGACCTAGACCCTGTCAGTTTACCACAGACTTAGACTCTGTCAGTTTACCACAGACCTAGCCTAGACCCTTTCAGTTTACCACTCACCTAGACCTAGACCCTGTCAGTTTACCACAAACCTAGACCTAGACCCTTTCAGTTTACCACACACCTAGACCCTGTCAGTTAACCACAGACCTAGACCCTGTCAGTTTACCACAAACCTAGACCTAGACCCTGTCAGTTTACCACAGACCTAGACCTAGACCCTGTCAGTTTACCACAGACCCAGACCCTGTCAGTTTACCACAGACCTAGACCTAGACCCTGTCAGTTTACCACAAACCTAGACCTAGACCCTGTCAGTTTACCACAGACCTAGACCCTGTCAGTTTACCACACACCTAGACCTAGACCCTGTCAGTTTACCACAGACCTAGACCTAGACCCTGTCAGTTTATCACAAACCTAGACCTAGACCCTGTCAGTTTACCACAGACCTAGACCCTGTCAGTTTACCACACACCTAGACCCTGTCAGTTTACCACAGACCCAGACCCTGTCAGTTTACCACAGACCTAGACCTAGACTCTGTCAGTTTACCACAGACCTAGACCCTGTCAGTTTACCAAAGACCTAGACCTAGACCCTGTCAGTTTATCACAGACCTAGACACTGTCAGTTTACCACAGACCTAGGCATAGACCCTGTCAGTTTACCAAAGACCTAGACCTAGACCCTGTCAGTTTTCCACAGACCTAGACCCTGTCAGTTTACCACAGACCTAGACTCTGTCAGTTTACCACAGACCTAGCCTAGACCCTTTCAGTTTACCACTCACCTAGACCTAGACCCTGTCAGTTTACCACAAACCTAGACCTAGACCCTTTCAGTTTACCACACACCTAGACCCTGTCAGTTAACCACAGACCTAGACCCTGTCAGTTTACCACAGACCTAGACCCTGTCAGTTTACCACAAACCTAGACCTAGACTCTTTCAGTTTACCACTCACCTAGACCTAGACCCTGTCAGTTTACCACAGACCTAGACCTAGACCCTGTCAGTTTACTACAGACCTAGACCCTGTCAGTTTACCACACACCTAGACCCTGTCAGTTAACCACAGACCTAGACCCTGTCAGTTTACCACAGACCTAGACCCTGTCAGTTTACCACAGACCTAGACCCTGTCAGTTTACCACAGACCTAGACACTGTCAGTTTACCACAAACCTAGACCTAGACCCTGTCAGTTTACCACAGACCTAGACCCTGTCAGTTTACCACAGACCTAGACCTAGACCCTGTCAGTTTACCACAGACCTAGACCCTGTCAGTTTACCACAAACCTAGACCTAGACCCTGTCAGTTTACCACAGACCTAGACCTAGACCCTGTCAGTTTACCACAGACCCAGACCCTGTCAGTTTACCACAGACCTAGACCCTGTCAGTTTACCACAGACCTAGACCTAGACCCTGTCAGTTTACCACAAACCTAGACCTAGACCCTGTCAGTTTACCACAAACCTAGACCTAGACCCTGTCAGTTTACCACAGACCTAGACCTAGACCCTGTCAGTTTACCACAGACCCAGACCCTGTCAGTTTACCACAGACCTAGACCTAGACCCTGTCAGTTTACCACAAACCTAGACCTAGACCCTGTCAGTTTACCACAAACCTAGACCTAGACCCTGTCAGTTTACCACACACCTAGACCTAGACCCTGTCAGTTTACCACAGACCTAGACCTAGACCCTGTCAGTTTATCACAAACCTAGACCTAGACCCTGTCAGTTTACCACAGACCTAGACCCTGTCAGTTTACCACAGACCTAGACCCTGTCAGTTTACCACACACCTAGACCTAGACCCTGTCAGTTTACCACAGACCTAGACCTAGACCCTGTCAGTTTACCACAGACCTAGACCCTGTCAGTTTACCAAAGACCTAGACCTAGACCCTGTCAGTTTATCACAGACCTAGACACTGTCAGTTTACCACAGACCTAGGCATAGACCCTGTCAGTTTACCACAGACCTAGACCTAGACCCTGTCAGTTTACCACAGAACTAGACCCTGTCAGTTTACCACAGACCTAGACCCTGTCAGTTTACCACAGACCTAAACCCTGTCAGTTTACCACAGACCTAGACCTAGACCCTGTCAGTTTACCAAAGACCTAGACCTAGACCCTGTCAGTTTACCACAGACCTAGACCCTGTCAGTTTACCACAAACCTAGACCTAAACCCTGTCAGTTTACCAAAGACCTAGACCTAGACCCTGTCAGTTTACCACAGACCTAGACCTAGACCCTGTCAGTTTACCACAGACCTAGACCTAGACCCTGTCAGTTTACCACAAACCTAGACCTAGACCCTTTCAGTTTACCACTCACCTAGACCTAGACCCTGTCAGTTTACTACAGACCTAGACCATGTCAGTTTACCACACACCTAGACCCTGTCAGTTAACCACAGACCTAGACCCTGTCAGTTTACCACAGACCTAGACCCTGTCAGTTTACCACAAACCTAGACCTAGACCCTTTCAGTTTACCACTCACCTAGACCTAGACCCTGTCAGTTTACCACAGACCTAGACCTAGACCCTGTCAGTTTACTACAGACCTAGACCCTGTCAGTTTACCACACACCTAGACCCTGTCAGTTAACCACAGACCTAGACCCTGTCAGTTTACCACAGACCTAGACCCTGTCAGTTTACCACAGACCTAGACCCTGTCAGTTTACCACAGACCTAGACACTGTCAGTTTACCACAAACCTAGACCTAGACCCTGTCAGTTTACCACAGACCTAGACCCTGTCAGTTTACCACAGACCTAGACCTAGACCCTGTCAGTTTACCACAGACCTAGACCCTGTCAGTTTACCACAAACCTAGACCTAGACCCTGTCAGTTTACCACAGACCTAGACCCTGTCAGTTTACCACAAACCTAGACCTAGACCCTGTCAGTTTACCACAGACCCAGACCCTGTCAGTTTACCACAGACCTAGACCCTGTCAGTTTACCACAGACCTAGACCTAGACCCTGTCAGTTTACCACAAACCTAGACCTAGACCCTGTCAGTTTACCACAAACCTAGACCTAGACCCTGTCAGTTTACCACAGACCTAGACCTAGACCCTGTCAGTTTACCACAGACCCAGACCCTGTCAGTTTACCACAGACCTAGACCTAGACCCTGTCAGTTTACCACAAACCTAGACCTAGACCCTGTCAGTTTACCACAGACCTAGACCCTGTCAGTTTACCACACACCTAGACCTAGACCCTGTCAGTTTACCACAAACCTAGACCTAGACCCTGTCAGTTTACCACAGACCTAGACCCTGTCAGTTTACCACACACCTAGACCCTGTCAGTTTACCACAGACCTAGACCCTGTCAGTTTACCACAGACCTAGACCTAGACCCTGTCAGTTTATCACAGACCTAGACACTGTCAGTTTACCACAGACCTAGGCATAGACCCTGTCAGTTTACCAAAGACCTAGACCTAGACCCTGTCAGTTTTCCACAGACCTAGACCCTGTCAGTTTACCACAGACCTAGACTCTGTCAGTTTACCACAGACCTAGCCTAGACCCTTTCAGTTTACCACTCACCTAGACCTAGACCCTGTCAGTTTACCACAAACCTAGACCTAGACCCTTTCAGTTTACCACACACCTAGACCCTGTCAGTTAACCACAGACCTAGACCCTGTCAGTTTACCACAGACCTAGACCCTGTCAGTTTACCACAAACCTAGACCTAGACCCTTTCAGTTTACCACTCACCTAGACCTAGACCCTGTCAGTTTACCACAGACCTAGACCTAGACCCTGTCAGTTTACTACAGACCTAGACCCTGTCAGTTTACCACACACCTAGACCCTGTCAGTTAACCACAGACCTAGACCCTGTCAGTTTACCACAGACCTAGACCCTGTCAGTTTACCACAGACCTAGACCCTGTCAGTTTACCACAGACCTAGACACTGTCAGTTTACCACAAACCTAGACCTAGACCCTGTCAGTTTACCACAGACCTAGACCCTGTCAGTTTACCACAGACCTAGACCTAGACCCTGTCAGTTTACCACAGACCTAGACCCTGTCAGTTTACCACAAACCTAGACCTAGACCCTGTCAGTTTACCACAGACCTAGACCTAGACCCTGTCAGTTTACCACAGACCCAGACCCTGTCAGTTTACCACAGACCTAGACCCTGTCAGTTTACCACAGACCTAGACCTAGACCCTGTCAGTTTAACACAAACCTAGACCTAGACCCTGTCAGTTTACCACAAACCTAGACCTAGACCCTGTCAGTTTACCACAGACCTAGACCTAGACCCTGTCAGTTTACCACAGACCTAGACCTAGACCCTGTCAGTTTACCACAGACCTAGACCTAGACCCTGTCAGTTTACCACAGACCTAGACCCTGTCAGTTTACCACATACCTAGACCCTGTCAGTTCACCACAGACCTAGACCCTGTCAGTTTACCACAAACCTAGACCTAGACCCTGTCAGTTTACCACAAACCTAGACCTAGACCCTGTCAGTTTACCACAGACCTAGACCCTGTCAGTTTACCACAGACCTAGACCTAGACCCTGTCAGTTTACCACAGACCTAGACCTAGACTCTGTCAGTTTACCACAGACCTAGACCCTGTCAGTTTACCACAGACCTAGACCTAGACCCTGTCAGTTTACCACAGACCTAGACCCTGTCAGTTTACCACAGACCTAGACCCTGTCAGTTTACCACAGACCTAGACCTAGACTCTGTCAGTTTACCACAGACCTAAACCCTGTCCGTTTACCACAAACCTAGACCATATAAAATTATAACCTAGAATGAAAGAATTAAACAACCATTCTAGCTGTATCACATATTACATATTTATTATTTATTAACCATTAACCTGAACAACGCTAAGAACCACAAGGAGCTATTACAATTCTAATCAAAACCAAAGAATCAGATTTCTCTATTCTCACAAAGAGTAAAATCGTGCTCATAAAATGTGCCCAGACTCCCCCAAACTCCCAAACGAGGAACACCCCACGGCCAGTGAGTTCAATCTCATAAACTTTGACCTTGGCCTGCTTGCCATCAATTTAATTAATTTACGTTCAGGTTTTAAAATTGCTCCTCGCAATAAATCAACTGACAGGAAGTCCCACAAAGTAGCCATCAAACATGTTGACAGGTGTTCTGTTCCTAGGAGCAACCCAATATAATTTTCTTACAAGAAAATTAGCTGTGAGTTAAAAAGGAAAGTTTAGTAAACACGCAAGCAGGGTTTAAAAGGTTAATGCCTTAAAGTGATAAGTTTAGTTGCTGCATTTAGCGTCAGCTTATATATAGCAGCCCCCCCCCCCCCCCTGAGGTATGATGGCTGAATTAACTTTTAATTTAACAATGTAGTTTTGACATAGATCTAACACACAAAGAGTTTTAAAGTGTTACATGCTCATAGATATAACATATCATGACTTAGATTTAAATTCTTGACTTAGGTCTTACAAATTATGAAATAGATTTAAAATCTTGACATAGATCTAACACATCATCAATTAGATTTAAAATCATTCTATTGTGCGAGTTCTACTGAAGGACAAATACTACACACATTCCACACCAATAACATTGATATCATACAATTACCACACAAATTCCACTCAAATAACATTGAAATCACACAATTACCACTCATTCTAAACTACCTTTGCACACACAAAAAACTCACAAATACCACATATCTTATTGATTTATTTTGAGAGCCTTTAAGTACTGTAATAAATTCTTATAAAATTATTTTCTTAGCAATTACATGTAATTACCCGGCCTATAAGTTAAACAAATAAAAAATTCGAAGGAAATGTTAGCAATAGAGAAACGAGTATGTAGAATCGCCCGTAAATATCCATTGTTTACATATGTAATACAGCCGAGGGCCATTGTTTTACGAATGTTATACAACCTAGATCCATTGATTTATTTATATTACTCAGCCAAAGGCAATCTTTTTACATATATTATATAGCCTAAGTCATGCTTGACATGTTAAAACCCAAGGTTATTTTTTTTTAAATTTACATATGCTCTACAGCCGATATCCATTTTTTTTTTACTTATTTTGTCGTTATACAGGCGAAAAACGTCTAAATGCCCGATAATGTTATTTCTAGGTTTATTAGATAATGACATTTAAATCTTTACTGGAGTTAAAACTTGTGTGCGTGTATGTGTGTGCTTGTGCATGTGCGTGTGTTTCATATTAAAACTTAAAGCTACCATATTTTAGCTTTTACGCAAAAAAATGTAAGTTAATGCTAATTTATATTCATTCTTTTAAAGTGTTTCTTGAAAATTCTTTACTAAATTATTAATAAAAAGACGCTTTTCCTTTTAGATTCTCTCTTACACGCACACACACGCACACACACACACGCACGCACGCACACACGCACACACACACAGACAAACAAACCCGCACATTTACCCGAACGTGCATATACACAAGCACACACTTCCTCTCACTCTCGAAGAAAAAGAGTTATCATAAAGAAGGTACTTTGAAAAACCCCATCGCTATCTAATGTAGTTCAAATAGTAGACCGTTCAATTATGCAGATAAGCGAAATCTGACAAGGGTTGCGGCATCAATAAAGGCATCACACGCTTCTTTTTACTCTGATGTCTGTAGGTCAGCGAGTTTCTAGGTCAGTAGGTCTGTAAGTCCGTAAGTCAGTAGGTCTGACGGAATTTAGATGGCAGAATATAGGTCTGTAGGTCTGTAGGTCTTATAGCCTTCAAGTCTGAGGGTCTCTGTGTATATGTCTCTAGGTCTGTATAAGGGTCTGTAGGTCTGTAGGTCGGATAAAGGTCTCTAGTTATATGTCTCTATGTCTGTATTAGTATCTGTAGGTCAGTAGGTCTGTACGTCGTATAAAGGTCTGTAGGTATGTGTCAGTATGTAGGTCTGTATGAGGGTCTGTAGGTCTGTAGGTCGGATAAAGGTCTCTAGTTATATGTCTCTAGGTCTGTATTAGTATCTGTAGGTCAGTAGGTCTGTACGTCGTATAAAGGTCTGTAGGTATGTGTCACTATGTAGGTCTGTATGAGGGTCAGTAGGTCTGTAGGTCTGATAAAAGTCTCTATGTATATGTCTTTAGGTCTATGTAAAGGTCTATGGGTCTGTTGATGTCTTTCTCTGTAGGTCAGTGTTGTTCAACATAACTTCAGCTCCACTACAAGATTTTTTTTCTCAACAGAAATTCGAACTAGTCTTCTAAGACGTGACAAAAAAACGGAAGAGATTTTACTTCTTCGTATTTTTACTTTTCGATATTTTTTTTATTAGGACTATATATTAATGTTCAGTGTTAATTAATAAAGACTTATTAGAATGTACTCATAAACTAACAAAAAAATTAATCGCTGTGTTTTACAGGATGTTTTTGATCGTGATTTTTAAAATCTAATAATGAAATAGTAGACTCCTAATTGTGTTTGTATGTGTTCAAAAGTAAAAACGTTATTCCTGAGATGTGTTCTGCTAAGCCGTTAAGCCAGCCAAAAAATTGCATCTGTATTCTATCAAGACAGACAAAAGTCTATCAGCATAAATTATTTTTCTGCCGTCTCACACAAGTTTCGGATTTAGTTCGGGGACTCACACTAGGCACTGTATTCCTAGGTTAGTGTTGTAGGGGGGGGGGTGTAAGAACTAGCATAAGAGTGATAGACAGGATAGACGATGTGGACTGAAAACTGGACATATCGTACTTGGTGGTTTTTTGTTTTGTTTTGTTTCATAACCTCGTGATGTGAGATGTCACTACTGTTCTCCTGATTCACAACGTCATGTCATCTATCCCTGTTCTCCTGATTCACAACGTCATGTCATCTATCCCTGTTCTCCTGATTCACAACGTCATGTCATCTATCCCTGTTCTCCTGATTCACAACGTCATGCCAGCTATCCCTGTTCTCCTGATTCACAAGGCTGAGTCATCTATCCCTGTTCTCCTGATTCACAACGTCATGCCAGCTATCCCTGTTCTCCTGATTCACAAGGCTGAGTCATCTATCCCTGTTCTCCTGATTCACAACGTCATGCCAGCTATCCCTGTTCTCCTGATTCACAAGGCTGAGTCATCTATCCCTGTTCTCCTGATTCACAAGGCCACGTCATCTATCCCTGTTCTCCTGATTCACAAGGCTGGGTCATCTATCCCTGTTCTCCTGATTCACAAGGCTGGGTCATCTATCCCTGTTCTCCTGATTCACAAGGCTGGGTCATCTATCCCTGTTCTTCTGATTCACAAGGCCACGTCATCTATCCCTGTTCTCCTGATTCACAAGGCCACGTCATCTATCCCTGTTCTCCTGATTCACAAGGCCACGTCATCTATCCCTGTTCTCCTGATTCACAAGGCCACGTCATCTATCCCTGTTCTCTCCTTCTGATACATAAGGTGACGCCATCTATCCCTAAATAGAACAACAAAGTAAAAACAAAACTTCTATCTAAACCTAGATGTCGAGGTTTTAGTTGACCGAAAATATTGACAGACAAACGATCTGTTATTGAGAGGCGATAGTAACAATAGAATAGGCAATGACCTGTCAGATTATCATTCGTTCTTTTATTGAGGTATTAGACAGATTTCAGGACTGCCCTAGCGGATGTTTAACATCACTCAACATCTTACCAACAACAGTGCAAATATCACACGCCATCTCACCAACAGCAGTGCCAACAAACTTTGTTTTGTAGTTCTTTACTAAATGCTTTTCGACACGTGTAGTTCTATTGGCTTTACAAAAACATTTCGACGCTGTTCAACTGTTTCTGTATCATCGATTTTAACGTCATGTGACTTATGCCCATCCTGACCACTGGAACAGGTCATCTTAAATCTTGCATCTAGAACTTCATCACTTCTTGATATTTGTATTCGCTTCGATTTCTTTAGAAAGTCAACGCTGTCATATCTATGACGCATTGTTTGTGTTTAAAGCTTGCACAACTTAATAGTTTGTGTATAATGTTTGTACAACTTAACATGAATGTTCAGTCTGATTTACTTGAAATAACAGACGCCATCTTTCTCAGCTTAAGTCACGTTTCAACAGTGGATTACCGCATGAAATCTGATTGAAATTTGAGCAACGGTTAAATCTGTTTAAAGAAAATCTTCTTTTATGTGGTATCGAATATTTGCTTTCATCTTTAATTGGAAGAAAGTGTAATCTCGTGAAAAATTGTTTTTTGTTTTTCTGGCGGCAATACAAAAAGGTGTCTTTCACCTAAAAACGTTTTTGAAAAGTTCATACAAAAGTATAAGATATTTCGTTGGCAATATTCTACACTAAAAACTATAAGAACATTATTAACAACAAATACCCTTCCGAACTTGACGGTCCTTGGGCCAGGTAAAGTAGAGCTCACCTATTTCTGTGGCCTCGGCATTTGAACGGATACAGCCGCCCTTACCGTACGTGAGTCAGGTACGATTCAGGGACGCTGTACTGACACGAACCAGGGATTTGAACTCGAGACTTTCGGGTTAGCAGTTGTATGATCTACCATCCAGCCACGAAGCAAGTTTACTATACCGTAAAAAAAATTAAAAATAATTTGAATACTTAAAAGTTTTTCGTTCTTGTTGATCTCTGTCGTAAGGTGAATTCTAATCATTCTAAAAAATCTGTTCAGCATATTTTTTTATTTAAGCTGTACACACTTAAATACACACACACACACACGCATACACGCACATGCAT
Source organism: Physella acuta (assembly GCF_028476545.2). Classification (NCBI taxonomy): domain Eukaryota; kingdom Metazoa; phylum Mollusca; class Gastropoda; family Physidae; genus Physella; species Physella acuta. The sequence goes on from NW_026731787.1 coordinate 121,326, forward strand.
ACACAAACCAACACTAACCACAAGATTTTCAACAACAAAGAAATAGATAAGTCTGGAAGAGATTTTCTTGTATACAGTCAGACCTTGATTGGGCTAGTTTGTTTTTTCTGCCAATAGGTGAGTTATTTTTACACGGGATAAAACCGGGTCCACCTTACAATGCCATCAAGAAAGATAACTCCTGGCTACCAACGCTGTCGATGATCTCCCCTAGTTAGTGGTATTACATGATGGATTCTGTCTTCATTCTGTGAAATTGGATTTAGCTTATCCTGCCTACTGTAGTGTGGATTATCTTCCTTGTTCTAGTGACTCTCCACGTCATCCAGCTATATCAGGACCAGTGTTTCTCAACCTTTTGACATTTACTCCATAAAATACTATCTAATGCTTGTCAACGGGTTTCTCTAAATGGAAAATACCCATTATGTATTAATGTATTGCACATATATATAACATATAAAAGATGGAGTATAATTTAAAAACTTTGTTTTTCAAGTATTAAAATGAAAGTTTAAAATGTGCAATGTAATACTTTTAAAATGTATGTAATAAACTTGCAGAAAACTAAAAATATTTATTTTTAGCTGCAATTCTTACTGTTATTTGTGAACACCCGATCATACGAGTAACATTTTTGGTAGTATCACATATGAAATACTAACCTTGATTGGCTATTGAAAACAACTTATTCTAGATCTATATCCAACGCGTTTAATTTTTGCGAGCTTTACTTTACGCAATTATCTGCCCCTGTCTGACGTAAAACCATCCACGAACATCAACTCACTGCAGTCGTCTGGCAGATCGTCTGGCTAACCCAGCAACCGTTAGGTCCTATTCCATTATCTCACCTTTAGTTATTGAATAATGGTTGATTTTAAACCGTGGGGCGGCGTGGTCGAATGTTAGAGCTTTTGGCTTATAGCCCAAAGGCTTCGAGCTTGGACTTGTGACTGTAACTGAGTCCACCCAGTTCTGATGGATACCTGACTTATGTTGGAGAGAGTAAACGTCGCTAGGCATAGAGCTGACCACACCATCCAGGTATATGCCGAGGGCAGGAAAAATTAACTTCGGCTGCCCAATGGCCAAAAGATTAATCTTTACTGTACTTTTTAAAAATCTTTAAACCAAATGTAATGCTTAATTTAATATATATTTTGACTAAAAGTTAAATACTCTTGTATTGTCATCAGAAATCATTTATCTGGGAAAAATTACTCTTGAAGTAGGTTAAAATTCAGATATATGATTTGACCAAAACTCCGAGCAGACATTGTGACATAAGTAAAAGCTTATAAATCAAGTTAACCAATGTTCTAATCTCTTTGAGCGTTAAAAAAAAACATCGTATCCCTTCTTTCTACCCACCCCCACTCCTTTCCCCCCGACCCTCAGTAACGTTCTAGAGTATCAAACACAGGAAGCCCACCCACCCTTCCTTGTAGAAACCAAACAAACGCTGGTTTTGTTTCGTTGATTAGCGAACCTTTACCGGCTTTTTCAACATCTCTTCTTGGGTAAACTTGAAACACAAAGACGAGGAGGGAATCGGATCAAATCACCGCGTCTATTTTTAGCCGCCACATACACGACGCTCTTACTTTTCTTTACAGCTAATTAGTGTAGAATTTAAAAGAAAATTAGAACACATATACTTAACCTTTTGTTTTGTTTTCCTTGTCGTAAAACAGGACAAAACGTGTCCATAAGAGAAGGATAAATACCACTCATCAACACGCCCACCAGGCTTTGGAGAAACATTTCCTGTCATGCGCACTCAAGTACTATTAAAATTTAATGAGATTCTTCGTATTTTTCAAGTGTGTAAACAATATCACGTGACAACATTATGTCGCGGCTACGTGATAATAGCAGGGATAACGATCATGGCGTACATAATTTAGCGAAGCAGACAAAATTAAAATTGTTTTACGGTGCTACTTTAGTCGCTGCACTTAGTCCCGTCCCAGACCGCCTAAAGTCGATATAACACTGATGTGTCCCGGTACGTCTAAACTTGAAAACTGCAATGTGATAAATCTAATTTACCAAAACAAAGCTGAACAGAATATCGATATGTACTAGGTAACAAACGAAACTTGTTAGAAAAAGATATCCTTAATTGTCTGCTAGTTTCACAGACACATTTGTTCTTAGTTGTACAAGAATTTTTGGATACCCAGTCGTCCTCCTTCCCCTCCCCACCCAGCTCCCAATGATTCATCAGCCAGTTGAAACAGCGGATTGACTAAAGTTACAGACTTAGAGACAATAAAACAACCGACCCACTTCCGGCTTTTAGACAGACTGGATGAATCTAATCCAAGACATTACTTCCTTTTATTGTATTTGTTGCAAACCTTAGCTACAAACCTCAGTTACAAACCTCAGTTACAAACCTCAGTTACAAAACTCAGTTACAAACCTCAGCTACAAACCTTAGCTACAAACCTTAGCTACAAACCTCAGTTACAAACCTCAGCTACAAACCTCAGCTACAAACCACACAAACCTCAGCTACAAACCTCAGTTACAAACCTTAGCTACAAACCTTAGCTACAAACCTTAGCTACAAACCTTAGCTACAAACCTTAGCTACAAACCTTAGCTACAAACCTCAGTTACAAACCTTAGCTACAAACCTTAGCTACAAACCTTAGCTACAAACCTTAGCTACAAACCTTAGCTACAAACCTCAGTTACAAACCTCAGCTACAAACCTCAGCTACAAACCACACAAACCTCAGCTACAAACCTCAGTTACAAACCTTAGCTACAAAGCTTAGCTACAAACCTTAGCTACAAACCTTATATACAAACCTCAGTTACAAACCTCAGTTACAAACCTCAGTTACAAAACTCAGTTACAAACCTCAGCTACAAACCTTAGCTACAAACCTTAGCTACAAACCTCAGTTACAAACCTCAGCTACAAACCTCAGCTACAAACCACACAAACCTCAGCTACAAACCTCAGTTACAAACCTTAGCTACAAACCTTAGCTACAAACCTTAGCTACAAACCTTAGCTACAAACCTTAGCTACAAACCTCAGTTACAAACCTTAGCTACAAACCTTAGCTACAAACCTTAGCTACAAACCTTAGCTACAAACCTTAGCTACAAACCTCAGTTACAAACCTCAGCTACAAACCTCAGCTACAAACCACACAAACCTCAGCTACAAACCTCAGTTACAAACCTTAGCTACAAAGCTTAGCTACAAACCTTAGCTACAAACCTTATATACAAACCTCAGTTACAAAACTCAGTTACAAACCTTAGATACAAACCTTAGTTACAAGCCTCCGTAGATCCTGCCTTGCGTGCTAGGAACTGCGGTACTAAAATGTCTAGACACTGTAGTTCTCTAGACACTGTAGTTCTCTACAGCCTGTAATGGGTCGGTAAAAAGTGAAGTATTTTTTTAGACCAGAGAGTCCATCGGGCAGGTAAGTTCATCACGTGTTGTCTCACTTCGGGTTTTAAAGAGAAGTAATTAGTTCAATGTCCGCTAACTTGGATTTCCCCAACTTATGCCAGGTACCTATTATAGCTGAGTGAACTCTCCTTCGTCAGAGATCCACCTCAAGACTTGTGATGTAGATGTCCTATGCTCTACCACTAGATCACACCGTTACCTATTGGTCAAGTTTGTATTTTGTTCGGAGGGTTTCATCGTTTACATTTTCATTGTTATTAATCTCTAATGTCTTTTAATTTCAGATGCTAAAGTGATAGAAGCATCTCGGCAGACATAACTAAATGCTACACCCAGCAACATGAGCGGACGTTCGGTAAACCGTTTCACACACTGCCACACCTGGCAAGGAACTTCTTCCAACAGACAATGCACTGACAAACCTCCTCGCCCTCCATCTTCCAGCACCATGCAAGGGCAGCAGGAGTCGTGTCGAGTCGAAGACGGCACCAAGTCGGAGATCCACATCTCCAGGACTAGCTGCCCGTGGAGAACCAAGGGACGCAGGAAACTCTACAGACTTGGGTGGGTGTTTCTGGCCTACATGGCGGCCATTGTGGTGATCACTGGCTACAGGGTGGCGGACGGTCGAGATCGTGTTGAGAGTCTTGAGCTGAATGGGAGGAGCAAACGTGAGGCAGATGTTTGGATAGAAGGTGAAGGTCAGTCTAATACATGTCTATTTAAAATGTCGTGGTAAACATGGTTATGTCTTTTACAAAAACATACATGTAATTCTTAAATTATACATTTATTCCCAAAACATTCTTGTTTTCACATAACATACGTTTGTTCCCAAAAAAGAACACATTTATTCCTAAAACATACATCTATTTCCACAAAAACAATTATTCCCAAAACATACATTTATTCCCGAAACATACATGTATTCCCAAAACATACATTTATTCCAAAACAAAATTTATTCCCAAAAGATATTTATTCCAAAAACATACATGTATTCCCAAAACACATAATTATTCACAGAACATATATTTATTCTCCAAACATACATGTATTCCCAAAACAGGAAAACCAAACAAATATAACAAAGCCTCCTGTCTAACACACGTCACCAGAGGTATCGACATTGGGTAATTCCACTCAGTTCAGTCCATGACATTTGAGCTGTCTTTGCATCTCTCTGTCAACTGAGCTTTTCTGTTTTCGACCTACCCGGCTTTATCTTTCCTTGACGATTCCAATCTAATATTTGTCGGTCGATGTTGTTTCTGTTTTGCGTAATGTGTGGCCAATTTACACTCATTTGTTTTTTTATGTACAGAGGCGACTTTGCTTATTTTTCGATGTACAACTTATGCAATCATTAACGAAAATCTGGAGTTAATATAAATCCTACAGTATCACTTACTAATCCAGAACTAATTGGCAAAGCGGTTTAGCCAATTATAAATTAATTAATTAAATGTATAACAGATGTTTGCTTCTCTCTCTCTCTTCTCTTTCTCTCTATCTCTCTTTCTCTCCCCCCCCCCTCTCCCCCTCTCTCTCTCTTCTCTTTCTCTCTCTCTTTCCCCCCCCCCTCTCCCCTCTCTCTCGCTTTCTTTTTCTCTGTAGTGACAACATACGCATGAAATAGTTCGACTGGTTGACTAGTGATGACTAGTTGACTGATGACTAGTTGACTGATGACTAGTTGACTGATGACTAGTTGACTGATGGCTAGTTGACTTATGACTAGTTGACTTATGACTAGTTGACTTATGACTAGTTGACTTATGACTAGTTGACTTATGACTTTGTTGACTGATGACTAGTTGACTGATGACTAGTTGACTGATGACTAGTTGACTTATGACTAGTTGACTTATGACTAGTTGACTTATGACTATGTTGACTGATGACTAGTTGACTGATGACTAGTTGACTGATGACTAGTTGACTTATGACTAGTTGACTTATGACTATGTTGACTGATGACTAGTTGACTGATGACTAGTTGACTGATGACTAGTTGACTTATGACTAGTTGACTTATGACTATGTTGACTGATGACTAGTTGACTGATGACTATTTGACTGATGACTAGTTGACTGATGACTAGTTGACTGATGACTAGTTGACTGATGACTAGTTGACTAGTAATTGGCCAGAAACTCTATAAAAACTTATGTAAGATAACGAATATATTCTGATTCTCTGGCAAGACCGTCTGTCTTAACGTGCTTATATCGGCTCCTAACGTCGTTTATCTTCTTCAATTCCGTACTTGTCCCAGTATAACAATCTTGACCTCGCTCTTCACTTGCCTCAGAAATATTTGACCTCTAACCTCGTCTCTCTTTTTTTTTGGCTCAGATATTTTCGGTACCATCACCCCACCCCTCCCCCCGACACACACACACACACACCCACACCACTTCGCTGACGTGTTAAATCTTAACTAGTCATCACGTGATTTAGATCACCATTGTGGCGAGGGTTGCATCCAGTCACGTGATGAGGTCAAGCTGACACAGACGTCATTTCTTGATGATCTGGACATCGATCTTTGCTGTTTTAGAAATAAAAGAATGGGTTGGGGGAGGGTGGTGGGGGAGGGTGGGGGAGGGTGGGGGTTACTGGCAACTATCGGAGACAGGAGTGGAAGATGGTATTAAACTAGGGGGGGGGGGAGAGAGTGTGGCGAAATTTGGCATTCAGTGAGAGATTATGGAAACACTAACGCTGGCTATTTTTAAAAAATACAAATATGGTATTATTATATAGAATAAGAGGGGTTGATAGATGGTTAGAAGGGTATGAATCTGACACGCATTCACACATATTCCCATATATATATACATACATATATATATATAAATATATATATATATATATATATATATATATATATATATATATATATATATATATATATATATATATATATATATATATATATATCCTTTTCTAAATTACTTGTGTTGTTGTAATGTTAAATCATCGATGTCTCCGATGTCTCAGCTTTTATTTAACTAGCTACATCATTGTCTAACTGTATAATGAATTGGTTCAATTAAAGAAAAACTGCAATTATTAAACATTACTTCACCTTTGGAGAATGTAAAGGATTTGAAGACACAAAATAGTTAAATTACCTCACATTTTTGTCAAGATCTAAACTATCCCATTCATTCCTCAATGCCTCAGCACACATCTACTTTCTTTAATCAACAATCTTTGTGCAATCACTCGGTACAATCCGCCCCACCCACACCGCGCCTTGTTAATTATTCCTCGAAGGCACGCCATGATTTTATTGAATATTCCACGCAGTTGAGGCCACCGTTGAGATCAATCACAATGTACTCAGCGCTGTCTGTACTTTGGCTGGTGCCGACACAAGACCAAGTCGATCGAAGACAAGAAAAATCAGGGGTCCCATGCCAAAACTCACCCACCCCTACACGTGTCGATATTAGCACGTCAATACTCATCCTATAGTGAACTGCACCAGTACTTAAGTTCGTAGATTTGTGTCGAAGACCAGAAAAATCAGGGGTCCCGTGCCAAAACTCCACCCCCCCCCACCCACCCACTACACGTGTCGATATAAGCACGTCAATACTCATCCTATAGTGAACTGCACCAGTACTTAAGTTCGTAGCTTTGTGTCGAAGACAAGATAAATCAGGGGCCCCGTGCCAAAACTCACCCACCCACTACACGTGTCGATATAAGCACGTCAATACTCATCCTATAGTGAACTGCACCAGTACTTAAGTTCGTAGATTTGAGTCTATAAATAGCAACACGCGCCTGCGCCGTGAGAGAAAGTAATTCAATGCACGTCGTTACGCTATGAGGAGAAATTAAATTTAGAATCGTAGAAAGGAAATGACGTGTTTCTACAACAAAGATTTGATACCACGAGTTGTGACAGTTTGGTTATGAGGCTATGGACAAAACATCAATAGATATTTTGATAATTGATATTTAGGAGGAACATCAACCCATGGTTGCTAAACCAAAAAGTCCTGAGTTCGAACCCCCTGGGTAGAAGAACTCGATAACTAGGAGCAACCCTTCTGGGAGAGCAAAACTCCAAAAGTAAATAACTACTGCCTTGTAGTTTGTTTTTGGATGGACTAAGGTATTGTGTTGGGGGAAATCCTTTCCAACATTATAATCGAAAACAAAAAAGAATCAACCGCATATACATGTCCGTTTAAAGAGCCTTATAACATTACATTATTGGTCTTAATAACATAACATAATTATTTAAAGTCATATAACACCGCCTGACATTATTTATATTTATTCCAAAACTCTAAATGGTGTTGGACGAAATAAATGTAACTGATTATAAAGATCAGAAGAAGGAACTGTGGGAGAACAGCTTGGAACTTTTTTTATTCAGGGAAAAAGCATCAAATTAAAAAGACACTTGTCATCGCCAGCGACCTAAGGCTGTGCGCTAAGCCGGATCTGTGCCAGTAATGTGATAATAGAAGACCTTCACTCGGGTAAATGAGGGGTTTAGGGAGGTTTAGTGTTCACGTCAGTGATTAACTTCACTTTGGTTTGATGGCTGAAGGAGAGAGGTTGCGTGATGTTAGCTCACATAGACATAAAAGGGGGAGTGGGGGCAGGCAGGGGTCTTTTCTCGGAGAAGGGACGGTGGAACTAGAGACGATGGCAAAGAAAAAGAAAAAAAATTATATATTTATACACACACACACACACACATCTATATATTTGATCTTTACAATTTTAAACATAATAGTAAGGTGTATTTTTATGCCTACCGTGCAAGGAAGTAAAACTAAAGTTACAGCGAACTAAAAACTAGAAATATTCATGAATCTAGGAACAAATACCAAAAACTACATAATGCAAGTATATTTAAAAATAATATTTATATAATTATATATATATATATATATACATATATATATATATATATATATATATATAAATATATATATATATATATATATATATATATATATATATATATATATATATATATATATATATATATATATATATATATATATATATATATATATTTATATATATATATATATATATATATATATATTTGTGTGTGTGTGTGTTGATGAAAAATCTATGATGTTTATATTTAATTAAAAAGCTTCCGGTGATATATAAATAATTTTGATGTAGTTAAATGTGTATATTCAATTATTTTTTTACTCTAGAAAAAGGAAATAAATTACATTAATGGCGTCCCGTAAATCACATTTCTCTTTGAAGTTTTCGAGGTTATTTCAGGAAGTTACGTCATATGGGCAAATATTTTAAAAACGTCTGTCTGTTTAAGGGGGCGGGGAGGGGGTGGGTTATGGTGTAAAATTTTTGACACAAAAGTTTTTGTCATTTACAAACAAGACTCAATAAGACTGGAAGAAATTTTTTATGTGTGTGTATGTGAAACATGTTCTCTGGTAGTAGTGCGATCTGTATCCTTATAATCTAACTATCTCATCAGTGTTTGTTGGTTTTTGGATTAACGAAACTGCCAAAACACTGTTAATTTTTTAATTGATTTATGAAAATCTCTGGCCGACGTTTACAGAGTCGTAATTAATGAAACTGTCTTGTCACCTTTAATTATGTGTCTCAATGAAATTCTCTGTTTAGAGTAACGACATGCCATAATCAACGAGTCAACGTGTCCAAGGTTTCCTACTATGTCAATCTACTTCTCGTTGAATTTGGTTCTGGTGCACCCAATGTACTTCTCGTTGGATTTGGTTCTGGTGCACCCAATGTACTTCTCGTTGAATTTGGTTCTGGTGCACCCAATGTACTTCTCGTTGGATTTGATTATAGTGCACCCAATGTACTTCTCGTTGGATTTGGTTATAGTGCACCCAATGTACTTCTCGTTGGATTTGGTTATAGTGCACCCAATGTACTTCTCGTTGGATTTGGTTCTGGTGTACCCAATGTACTTCTCGTTGAATTTGGTTCTGGTGCACCCAATGTACTTCTCGTTGGATTTGGTTCTGGTGTACCCAATGTACTTCTCGTTGAATTTGGTTCTGGTGCACCCAATGTACTTCTCGTTGGATTTGATTATAGTGCACCCAATGTACTTCTCGTTGGATTTGGTTATAGTGCACCCAATATACTTCTCGTTGGATTTGGTTATAGTGCACCCAATGTACTTCTCGTTGAATTTGGTTCTGGTGCATCCAATGTACTTCTCGTTGGATTTGGTTCTGTTGCATCCAATGTACTTCTCGTTGGATTTGGTTCTGGTGCACCCAATGTACTTCTCGTTGGATTTGGTTCTGGTGCACCCAATGTACTTCTCGTTGGATTTGGTTCTGTTGCACCCAATGTACTTCTCGTTGGATTTGGTTCTGGTGCACCCAATGTATTTCTCGTTGGATTTGGTTCTGGTGCACCCAATGTACTTCTCGTTGGATTTGGTTCTGGTGCATCCAATGTACTCGTTGGACTAGGCTCTGGTGCACCCAATGTACTCGTTGGACTAGGTTCTGGTGCATCCAATGTACTCGTTGGACTAGGTTCTGGTGCACCCAATGTACTTCTCGTTGGATTTGGTTCTGGTGCATCCAATGTACTCGTTGGACTAGGTTCTGGTGCACCCAATGTACTTCACGTTGGATTTGGTTCTGGTGCATCCAATGTACTCGTTGGACTAGGTTCTGGTGCATCCAAAGTACTCGTTGCACTAGGTTCTGGTGCATCCAATGTACTCGTTGGACTAGTTTCTGGTGCATCCAATGTACTCATTGGACTAGGTTCTGGTGTATCAATTGTACTCGTTGGACTAGTTTCTGGTGCATCCAATGTACTCATTGGACTAGGTTCTGGTGCATCCAATGTACTCATTGGACTAGGTTCTGGTGCATCCAATGTACTCGTTGGACTAGGTTCTGGTGCATCCAATGTACTCGTTGGACTAGGTTCTGGAGCATCCAATGTACTCGTTGGACTAGGTTCTGGTGCATCCAATGTACTTCTCGTTGGACTAGGTTCTGGTGCATCCAATGTACCCGTTGGACTAGGTTCTGGTGCATCCAATGTACTCATTGGACTAGGTTCTGGTGCATCCAATGTACTCGTTGGACTAGGTTCTGGAGCATCCAATGTACTCGTTGGACTAGGTTCTGGTGCACCCAATCTACTTCTCGTTGGACTAGGTTCTGGTGCATCCAACGTACTTCTCGTTGGACTAGGTTCTGGTGCATCCAATGTACTCGTTGGACTAGGTTCTGGTGCATCCAATATACTCGTTGGACTAGGTTCAATGCATTCAATGTACACGTTGGAATAGGTTCTTGTGCATCCAATGCACTTCTCGTTGGACTAGGTTCTGGTGCATCCAATGTACTCGTTGGACTAGGTTCTGGTGCATCCAATGTACTCGTTGGACTAGATTCTGGTGCATCCAATGTACTTCTTGTTGGACTAGGTTCTGGTGCATCCACTGTACTCGTTGGACTAGTTTCTGGTGCATCAAATGTACTTCTCGTGGGACTAGGTTCTGGTGCATCCAATGTACTCGTTGGACTAGGTTCTGGTGCATCCAATGTAATTCTCGTTGGACTAGGTTCTGGTGCATCCAATGTACTCGCTGGACTAGGTTCTAGTGCATCCAATGTACTCGTTGGATTAGGTTCTGGTGCATCCAATGTACTCGTTGAATTAAGTTCTGGTGCATCCAATGTACTTCTCGTTGGACTAGGCTCTGGTGCACCCAATGTACTCGTTGAACTAGGTTCTGGTGCATCCAATGTACTCGTTGGACTAGGTTCTGGTGCATCCAATGTACTCGTTGGACTAGGTTTTGGTGCATCCAATGTACTCTTTGGACTAGGTTCTGGTGCATCCAATGTACTCGTTGAATTAAGTTCTGGTGCACCCAATCTACTTCTCGTTGGACTAGGTTCTGGTGCATCCAATGTACTTCTCGTTGGACTAGGTTCTGGTGCATCCAATGTACTCGTTGGACTAGGTTTTGGTGCATCCAATGTACTCGTTGGACTAGGTTCTGGTGCATTCAATGTACTTGTTGGACTAGGTTCTGGTGCACCCAATCTACTTCTCGTTGGACTAGGTTCTGGTGCATCCAATGTACTTCTCGTTGGACTAGGTTCTGGTGCATCCAATGTACTCGTTGGACTAGGTTCTGGTGCATCCAATGTACTCGTTGGACTAGGTTCTTGTGCATCCAATGTACTCGTTGGACTAGGTTCTTGTGCATCCAATGTACTCGTTGGACTAGGTTTTGGTGCATCCAATGTACTCGTTGGACTAGGTTCTGGTGCATCCAATGTACTCGTTTGACTAGGTTCTGGTGCATCCAATGTACTCGTTGGACTAGGTTCTGGTGCATCCAATGTACTCGTTGGACTAGGTTCTGGTGCATCCAATGTACTCGTTGGACTAGGTTCTGGTGCATCCAATGTACTTCTCGTTGGACTAGGTTCTGGTGTAATCAATGTACTTGTTGGACTAGGTTCTGGTGCACCCAATCTACTTCTATGGGCCAGTTTCTAGGGCACCAATTGTGCTTTCCGTTGCACTAATATATGATGCACCCACTGTGCTACCCGTTGGGCGAGTTTATGGTGCTCCCACTCAGACATTCATAAACTTTGACAGCCTCATTTGTAGCCCTGCTATTTTCAGCTTAGTGCCTTGGGGCCTCAAATGTCAGCCAGTTCGCCTAATGTCAGACTCTAACAACTCATGACATATGACATCAGGCATCTTCTTGAACACCTTCTACGTCGCATTAAAATGTTTTTTGTTTGTTTGTTTTATTCTTTTGTAAAATAAAACTGCTTTACATTTCTACATCGAAACATTAAATAAAAAATTCTTAACTTTTTACTTTCTCGTATATACGAAGTATAGAGAAAGTATTGTAATAGTGCAAAAAAAATCGAGATTTTTACAAATCTCGACGTTTTACACCTCACTGATACGGAAAAACATAATTTTGCAATCTTGTCCGTATGTCTGTGTGTGTGTGTGTGTGTCTGTGTGTGTGTCTGTGTGTAAACACGATTACTTGAGTACCGTTACAGCTAGGTTGATGGAATTTCATATATAAGTATTTTATCAAAAGCGTAGATCCGTATCAACTTTTGTGCGATTTCCGATAACCGGAAGTGGTACTTTTTCTACTTTGAATTTTTTAAAAGCCTATAACTTGAGTACTATTTCATATAGATAAATGAAATTTCACATGTAAGTAAAAGATCTAATTCTCTACCTTCTATCAAATTTTGAGTATTTTCTGTTGACCTGAAGTAGTAATTTACGCTATTTCCGATTTCTCAAAAAACGCATGTAAATTTAAAAAGTACTAATAATATTGCGCACTATTATGCACATTTTATTTTGCGTTCGCTTGGTGCGCAATTCTTTTTCTATGAGATTCTATTCTATTTTTAAAAGCTTAAGTAATTAAAAATCATGTCTATATTCCGAGTTATATAAGAATATTCGAGAAAGTTTAGGGGAGATCACTCCCGGTTTATTTATTAAATAAAATAAAGCAAATTAAATTGAGTTGAAACCCGTGTTTCAAAGCTGCCAGTCAGTACATACGATTTTCACAAAGCCCAAAACAACTTTGGAACTGAACCTACAACTGGAAGTAGTAATGTAGGAATTGCGTGAGGTCTGGGTAAAATCCTTTCATTTCATCAGAGTTCCTCCTGTTGTCGCTTAGTGCTAATTCTGTTGATTTTGTATTTCACTGGCAGTTAAAAACCGAAATTATCGACAACCGAATATCGGTCGTTCGGAATAAATCTGACGTCTGCTTTTTCATTAATCGGCGTCTGCTATTTGAATTGGGGATCTAAAATTATATATCTATTTAATGTGATTTAGATGGACTGATAAATAAACACATGGTCAGAACTGGTTGGAGTAAACTGGATTTATTTTTGTGTTGCATACATCAGAAGCTTTTACGTAACAAAAGATAAGAAAAACATTTTTTTACTTACTCGTATATACGAAGTATAGAGAGAGTATTGTAATCGTGCAAAAAAATCGAGATTGTTACAAATCTCGACGTTTTACACCTCACTGATACGGAAAAACATAATTTTGCAATCTTGTCCGTATGTCTGTGTGTGTGTCTGTGTGTCTGTGTGTGTGTAAACACGATTACTTGAGTACCGTTACAGCTAGGTTGATGAAATTTCATATATAAGTATTTTTACAAAATCGTAGATCCGTATCAACTTTTGATCGATTTCCGATAACCGGAAGTGGTACTTTTTCTACTTTGAATTTTTCAAAAGCCTATAACTTACGTACTATTTCAGATAGATTAATGAAATTTCACATGTAAGTAAAAAATCTAATTCTCTTCGTTCTGTCAAATTTTGAGTAATTTCCGTTGACGGGAAGTACTAATTTACGCTATTTCCGATTTCTCAAAATCGCATCTAAATTTATAAAGTACTAATAATATTGCGCACCATTATGAACATCTTTATTCGGCGTTCGCTTGGTGTGCAATACTTTTTTCTATGAGATTCTATTTTATTTTAAAAAGTTTAAGTATTTAAAATGGATTAAAAATCATAACTATATCCCGAGTTCCCATCCCCCGTTGTTTTAAATAAGAATATTCGAGAAAGTTTAGGGGAGATCACTCCCGGTTTATTTTAATTTATAATATTCTACCACAATTAAATAAAACTAACTCCTCTTTTAAATTCCTATGTTCAAAACGAAAATAATTTTAAATTAATTTTTGTTGAGACATTTTTACTTTCTCGTATATAGTATAGAGAAAATCTTGTAATCATGAAAAAAAAAATCGAGATTTTTACAAATCTCGACGTTTTACACCTCACTGATACGGAAAAACATAATTTTGCAATCTTGTCCCTATGTCTGTGTTTCTGTGTGTCTGTGTGTGTGTGTGTCTGTGTGTGTGTGTGTGTGTCTGTCTGTCTGTCCGTGTGTAAACACGATAACTTGAGTACCGTTACAGCTAGTTTGATGACATTTTATATATAAGTATTTTATCAAAATCGTAGATCCGTATCAACTTTTGAGCAATTTCTGATAACCAGAAGTGGTACTTTTTCTACTTTGAATTTTTCAAAAGCCTATAACTTGAGTACTATTTAGGATAGATAAATGAAATTTCACATGTAAGTAAAAGATCTAATTCTCTACCTTCTGTATATATTACAAAATTATGCAGCATAGCGCTCACATGACAGTCCAGGGTGCCAAATCGAACCGTGCAGGGCGCCGGCGGACGTGCCTGTTTCAATTTAGTGAACAAAATTATAATACTCCAAGCTTATCTGTAAATGGAAAGAAATGAACATATAAGATTTGTTGGACCTGGCGTAAGTAAAAGATCTAATTCTCTACCTTCTGTCAAATTTTGACTAATTTCCGTTGACCGGAAGTACTAATTTAAGCTATTTCCGATTTCTCAAAAAACGCATGTAAATTTATAAAGTACTAATAATATTGCGCACTATTATGCACATTTAATTTTGGCGTTCGCTTGGTGCGCAATTCTTTTTTCTATAAGATTCTATTCTATTTTTAAAAGTTTAAGTAATTAAAAATCATGTCTAAATTCCAAGTTATATAAGAATATTCGAGAAAGTTTAGGGGAGATCACTCCCGGTCTATTAATTACACTACAATTTTATTTTTTAAATGGTATTTGTAAAGAGGCCTTCTATCAGGTTTGAAGCAAAGAGCGTAAAACTTCAATAGTCTTAAATTTCCTCTAGTTACTAGGGTGTCTAGCTACTGTTTGGTTTATAAATTAGGGGACTACAAAGTTTCTTTCATTTGTGTTCATGTGATAAGCTGTCATTGCTGGTGTATAGTCGGCAGTGATCGCTAACTCAGACATCAACAAACTGCAGCTAAAAAGCCTGTAGACATCAACAACCTACGGCTATAAAAAGTCTGTACCTGTCAACAACCTGCAGTTATAAACAGTCTGTATACAACAACAACCCGCAGTTATAAACAGCCTGTAGACATCAACAACTTGCCCTGATGTGAAGCCTTAAGTTATTTACGCCCTAAAGTTGTAAAGATGTTCCTACCTGGGTCGATTAGTTCAATTGTAATGGAAAACATTTAATGAGTGTGTCAGATGGCATCGTCATACAATCACATCGATTAGCCCCGGGGAATCCTGGCACATGCCACCCAGCCCGCCCCACGAATAACCTGTGAACCAGCGGCTATTTGCACGGCTACAACCGGCGGTGTTTAAAACCAGTTCAAGGATCGGGAGTTTAGGGGTTTCGATGACGATAAAAGTTTAATTGAATTAGATATGAGTCTTTTGTGGGATTTCTAAATCAAATAACAATTCTGAGCAGGGAGAGATCAGCTTAAGCAGAAATTGTGGATCATTTATTTTGTATAATAAAATATCATGCAGAAATTAAATATTTAATGATGTATTCAAACAAACTACAGGAAACTAGAATAATTGAAGACACCGTTGATAGAAAACTGAATGCAGTTGTTTTATTGTGACATTTGAATGGATGGTACAACTGGCTCAATGATTGGCCTTTATTAATCTACCCGGTATATCAGAGGTAGAGAGATGGATGGTACAACCGACTTAATGATCGGCCTTTATTAATCTACCCGGTATATCAGAGGTAGAGTGATGGATGGTACAACCGACTTAATGATCGGCCTTTATTAATCTACCCGGTATATCAGAGGTAGAGAGGTGGATGGTCAACAGACTGAATGGTCGGCCTTTATTAATCTCCAAGGTCTATCAGAAGTACCTAAAAGAGGCGAAAAGACTTAATAAATCTGTGTACCTAATCCAAGGAGCCAAGTATCCCTGAGATAAGACACGTCCGTTTATTTTTGCTTATGTGTATTGAGTGTGTGTATGCGCTTGACTGCCACATATACACCATAATGACATCCATGTCTCATGCATATTTAACAACGTCATCGAGCAGCTATGCTGTTCTTCCACCCAAGACACTAAACCACTGAACCATATCTGATTTCTAATCAACCGTAACGGCATCATCCTGCTTGACAATGTCAAGGCAAGCCTAGCTTAAGGCTAATAATTTTCCAGTGCTGACTAGCCAACCACGCCCGTTTCTAGCTAATTAATTTAACCTCACCATCTCACCTGCTGAGCATACTGGCCTGTAGATGTTCAATATTTTATCTCATTAACTCCATTTTTCAAGAATATTTTAAATGCCATCATTTCGTTACAACCTAGATATCACAAGGCTATCTCTACAATCTAACGATGGGTCAAATTAAATGTCATCAATGACATCCAACATATCCGCGTGATCTTGGCATTGAACTTGACACTACATGATGCTGTTGAAAGAAAAGATTTATAATATTCCACTTAATTATATAGCATAAGTCCTGTTAAAACAGGTCATGAAATTTGGTAAAAAGATGATACCACCAAAGAGTGAGATTAATCGTGTTTAAAAAATGTAATCTCATTGTTTTTGACAACGTGGTGTTACACTTTATGAAAAGTGGGATGTGACAATTGTAAAAAAGTGGGATGTGACAATTGTAAAAAAGTGGGATGTGACAATTGTAAAAAACTGGGATGTGACATGTGTTGCATAAACATCTCCTTGTGACACATCGCCCTCGGCCTCTCAGCTAAATTTTCTACTCAGCTAAACTTGCCACTATCATTACCACAGATATCTGGCGTTAAGGATTGGGTCGATGTGGGCAAACGACCTTACCAGTGCATGGCCTCGCACCAAGGATGTGCACAATTTTGATTGAATGAAAATCATTAATGCGTTCAAGAAGATTTTTGCTAACCTTAAATACTAATGAGAGAAAGGTGCATAATAACTGTACCTGTTCACCCCTATCATTGATTTGTTTGCCTGTTTTAGGTGACAGCTTGTTACGAAATCTTATGGAAGTAAATATATATATATATATATATATATATATATATATATATATATATATATATATATATATATATATATATATATATATTCACTATAGCCTTTTCTTAAGAGAAAATATCTCCAAAAATCATTGTGTTACCGCCAAACTTACTTTCTCCTTGACAGTGTTTCTTCCAGACTTTTTTCTCCGGGGGGGGGGGGCACTTGAAATTTTCGGGGGGCGGTAAACTTTCTTCGGGGGGGGGCGGACACTGTTAAAAGTATATATTTTCTATATAAATTATATAAATTTCATTTCGTTCGGGGGGGCGGTAAAAAAAATTCGGGGGGGCTTCGCCCCCCCCCCCCCCCCCCCCGAAGAGATGCCTGGAAGAAACTCTGCTCCTTGATTAATACCCACACTATTATATTTATCACAGTTGTCAATATTCAACATTGACAAACCCATCTCACTTCCGTTTATGACACGTTTTTAATCGATCTCACATAAGCCTGGTCGATTATTTCGTATGTCTAGACTGACCAGTATCAAATGTACTAATACTCATGTACTAATCCGTCAAGTCCATTGTCAAAACCATTTGTCAAAAACCTCAAGAATGTTCATAGTTTTTTTATCTATTTCCGAAATGATATCTTCATAAAGTACAAGAAAAAGTACTTAATTAAATAAATTAAATAATTGTGTATATACTTGCATATGCTTTGCATATAATTGCCAGGCAGGCAAATAACTTGTATACAACGATGGCAACAGCCAGACTGTATAAAACTGTATAAAACATTATTTTATATAAAGCAGCTGTCCAATAAAACAGCTAAACTTAACAGGGCTGACCAATAAAGCATCTACACTTAGCAGGGCTGTCCAATAAAGCAGCTAAACAGGGCTGTCCTCTACACGTCACACCCCCCTCCCAGCCCCCCCCCCCCCCCCCCACCCCCACCATGTTTACCAGACGATGTCTTTTTGACGAGCTCAAACAAGCTCCACATACTACGTCATCGCGACCCAACCCGGAAGTAAACAGATGTTTCCGTTAATGGTTCCATCTCTAACCAGATGTCAGTGTCACATGTTGAAGATGACAACTGACATTATGTATCGAGGGTTGTTCTATCTTCTCTCTGCGAAGTCGAGATCGTGTAATATTACCTCTAGCATATCGATTGGTTTTTCTAGCACAATGATAGCGTATTGTTGGAATATAAGTTAACCTATGCGTCCAGCATCTAGCTTTTTATTGTATAAAATCTCTCCCAAAACACAACAGACAATATAATGTGTGTCGCATATATGAGAAGCATATGTGTTAGAGTTTGGTGTTTTAGTGTGTGTGTCAGAGAGAGGGGTTGTTTGATGTATTTATAGGATGCATTTTATGTTTAAATAGATGGTTATATATATATATATATATATATATATATATATATATATATATATATATATATATATATATATATATATATATATATATATATATATATATTGATTTATATATTTTATGCAGGGGCGGAACTACAGTGCCATCAGACCCCACAATGCGGGGGGCCCAGGCCGTTTAGGGGCCCACAGCCGACCGTAATAAATTTGTTTATAGTTAAAAAAATAATTTTCTTGTAAAAAAAACTAACAGATCTACTACAGTAGTGATGTTCTACAGTAGCTAACACACGCTGTTTCGTAAAAGAAAATATATATATATATATACATGAATTGTAGTGTGAAAGATAGGCAAACGTTCAAACCACTTCCATGACTTATTTCCCTTGTTTAAATAGCCAAATATGTGTGCTCTTAAGAACCTTTTAATAGATTTGCACTAAACAAATTAAAAAGCAATTACTTCTCTTAATTATTATTATGTTTACAAAATACATAATAAAGAATGACATAGTATAAAAAGTAAAAGTATTTAAAACTAATATAAATTAAAAATAACATAACAATAAACATAAGGTGAGAAACCATTACACATACAAAGCTTTCATGCTTCATATTCTTTTGACCGACTTGAAATTAGGAAGCACTATGTCAGACATTAAAACAGAGAAATCCAAAGCAGATATTTATATATCGACTATATGGCAAATTAGGAATAAAGTCAGATATTTTTTTCACAAAATACACGGACATCGAGTTAAAAGAAATATTTCAAGCAAAGCTAAGACATAGACTGGGAACTCTCACTTAACTGAGAAAAAAAGAAATATACAGGAAAGAAATAAATAAAGTATTAATTTTAATTTAGACAGTCTCAAGCCAAACATCACTCGATCAGCCCCCAAGTAAATTAACATTAGAACAGTCTTCTGTTTCCCGGGTTTTAAAATGCACAACCTGAATGGTAGAAAGAGATACCCACCTCCACCCCCCCCCCCAACACACACACACACTTCCCCCCTCCCCCCCCCCCCCCCCCCACTCAACCGGACTGGCGGATATTTCAAGGTAACGTGCCCTCATTGCCAAGGGTCAATTTTATGTCATGGAAAGTTTTGGAATGATAGATCAGTATGTGTACTACAGAGACACTTCTCCCACGGTCGTTTCTATTTCTGTCCATGGGTGGCTACAGTGTGAACTTTTGACCCCGCAGCACACTAAACTAAGCAGTCAAGAGAAACCTAGTTTGCACACCTTATTTTAATCTAGTTCTTATGCCATTTTATTTTTTCCCTTTGATTATTATATATGCAATTGATGTTCATTGTTCATGTCTTTGATGCTGTGTAAAATCTATCAAATATATTATTACTGATTTAAATGTTTAAAACAATTGAATTAATAAAAAAAAATTTTAAAAAAATCTACCCCCTCCTCTCTCCCCCTCTATCCACTTTACCCTCAGACATGATAACCCCACAATCCCTTTAACTGTTCCAACGACCCCACCACCCACCGCAACATCAATATCCAGAACTTATTTAAAGTTCTAAATCTTACCTCTTCCCCTCATCTTTCACACAGCAACCTTTTGAAAACTCAATGCGACCACTACAACACCCTTTCAACTAGTCAACTTAAGTTGTTTCCCTACATAGAAAATGCTTCACTGTCCCATTGACCCTCTCTGAAAAATTTCCTTTCCTCTCCCCACCCAGACTTCTGACACTTTCATTTGACCTTCACCCCTTTTACTGTCATCCTTTGCAATTTTTTATAATCAAATACATGAAATCATGTAAATATTCATTATGTACATTTGCAAAACCTTTCGTTTTCATTTGGTGTTGAAAATTATGTTAAAAAAATTGATGTTGATGTACTTGTTTTAATTGCAAATAAAAGTATTAAATTAAAAAAAAAAAATAAATAAATGCAGCTATCCAACAAGCTTTTTAAAATTCGATGTATCTTTTGTATTCATTTACATATTTCGCTATTTATTTACTATACTCTTGTAAGTATCCACCCAAACGGCGTGGAATGTTACTGTATTTGTTTTAAATTGGAAAATAAAGGTATTAAAAAAAAAAAAAATAGCACTCACACAACGAAAAAAAATCCCTTGAATCATCATTTAATTACACATTTGCATTTTCAGTTTCAGGTTGGTTTTTAATTTTTATTTTTTCTTTATATTTAGACGTTTTGTATTAGATCTATGTATAAGTAAACCATCTTAAATGAATGAAAGCAGGCTACCAGTAAGAAAGAAATATTACTATCGTACATCTGTATCAGTCCTCACAAGCCGATGATGAAAACTGTAATACTAAAGCGAACACACAACTGACGCTATAAATTACGTGTCTGAGGCAAAAAAAAAAAAAAAAAAAAAAAATAGCACTCACACAAATAATGTGTTGATGTAACATGTTTTAATTAAAAATAAAAACTAAGACTAAGAATTTATAATTTTTTTCAAAACTCGACCAAGCCCGTTTTGAGTATTCTATGTTCGTATTTTGTTTATATATATATATATATATATATATATATATATATATATATATATATATATATATATATATATATATATATATATATATATATATATATATATATATATATATATATATATATATATATATATATATATATATATATATATATATATATATATATATATGGGACCCACATTTTTTTTGCGGGGTGGCCCTTTTTTTCTAGTTCCGCCACTGATTTTATGTATATTTTATTTAATATATGTGCGAGTTCAGGGTGCAATTGATTTTGTAAACAAGTAATATTATATGTGCGTATATTAAATTTGTTAATGTAATATAGGTGTGTGTAATTGATGTATCGACAGTTGTTTTAGGTTAAATGTGAGTGGTTGATGTAATATGTGTGTAAGTAAGGAGAGCATATAATGAGTACATGAGTACTTAATGTAATACATGTGTAAATAGCTAGTGCAATTTGTACGTGAATGAATAATGTAATACATGTGTAAGAAGCTGATGTAATGTATGTAAGCTCAGAGACTGTCAGTTCCATTAGTCCTGACTGAGAGAGAAATCAAGAGCCGCCTCCTCTGGTGATGCCCAGGTGATCCTTAGCACGTGTCATCGCCACGTTAGCATATCAATACACCCCCACCCCCATTGGGTAACTTATCAATACTTACCCCCACCTCCATTGGATCAGCCTATCAATACTCACCCCCACCCCACCCCCATTGGGTCAGCCTATCAATACTCACCTAACCCCACCCCAATAGTGTCAGCCTATCAATACTCACCCCCACCCCACCCCCATTGGGTCAGCCTATCAATACTCACCTAACCCCACCCCAATAGTGTCAGCCTATCAATACTCACCCCCACCCCACCCCCATTTGGGTAAACCTATCAATACTCACCCCCACCCCATTGTGTCATCCTATCAATACTCACCCCCACCCCATTGTGTCATCCTATCAATACTCACCCCCACCCCTATTGGTTCATCCTATCAATACTCCACCTCATTGTGTCATCATATCAATACACACCACCACCCCGCCCCCATTGTGTCAGCCTATCAATACTCACCCCCACCCCATTGTGTCATCCTATCAATACTCACCCCCACCCCTATTAGTTCATCCTATCAATACTCCACCTCATTGTGTCATCCTATCAATACTCACCCCCACCCCTATTGGTTCATCCTATCAATACTCCACCTCATTGTGTCATCCTATCAATACTCACCCCCACCCCTATTGGTTCATCCTATCAATACTCCACCTCATTGTGTCATCCTATCAATACTCACCCCCACCCCACCCCCATTGTGTCATCCTATCAATACTCACCCCCACCCCACCCCCATTGTGTCATCATATCAATACACACCACCACCCCATTGTGTCATCATATCAATACACACCCCCACCCCATTGTGTCATCATATCAATACACACCCCCACCCCATTGTGTCATCATATCAATACACACCACCACCCCATTGTGTCATCATATCAATACACACCCCCACCCCATTGTGTCATCATATCAATACACACCACCACCCCATTGTGTCATCATATCAATACACACCCCCACCCCATTGTGTCATCATATCAATACACACCCCCACCCCATTGTGTCATCATATCAATACACACCACCACCCCATTGTGTCATCATATCAATACACACCCCCACCCCATTGTGTCATCATATCAATACACACCCCCACCCCATTGTGTCATCATATCAATACACACCACCACCCCATTGTGTCATCATATCAATACACACCCCCACCCCACCCCCATTGTGTCATCATATCAATACACACCACCACCCCATTGTGTCATCATATCAATACACACCCCCACCCCATTGTGTCATCATATCAATACACACCCCCACCCCATTGTGTCATCATATCAATACACACCACCACCCCATTGTGTCATCATATCAATACACACCACCACCCCATTGTGTCATCATATCAATACACACCACCACCCCATTGTGTCATCATATCAATACACACCACCACCCCATTGTGTCATCATATCAATACACACCACCACCCCGCCCCCATTGTGTCATCCTATCAATACACACCACCACCCCGCCCCCATTGTGTCATCCTATCAATACACACCACCACCCCGCCCCCATTGTGTCATCCTATCAATACACACCACCACCCCGCCCCCATTGTGTCATCCTATCAATACACACCACCACCCCGCCCCCATTGTGTCATCCTATCAATACACACCACCACCCCGCCCCCATTGTGTCATCCTATCAATACACACCACCACCCCGCCCCCATTGTGTCATCCTATCAATACACACCACCACCCCGCCCCCATTGTGTCATCCTATCAATACACACCACCACCCCGCCCCCATTGTGTCATCCTATCAATACACACCACCACCCCGCCCCCATTGTGTCATCATATCAATACACACCACCACCCCGCCCCCATTGTGTCATCCTATCAATACTCACCCCCATTAAGTCATCATATCAATACACACCACCACCCCATTGTGTCATCATATCAATCCACACCACCACCCCATTGTGTCATCCTATTAATACTCACCCCCACCCCGCCCCCATTGTGTCATCCTATCAATACACACCACCACCCCGCCCCTATTGTGTCATCATATCAATACACACCACCACCCCGCCCCCATTGTGTCATCCTATCAATACACACCACCACCCCACCCCCATTGTGTCAGCCTATCAATACACACCACCACCCCGCCCCCATTGTGTCATCATATCAATACACACCACCACCCCACCCCCATTGTGTCATCATATCAATACACACCACCACCCCGCCCCCATTGTGTCATCATATCAATACTCCAGCCCCACCCCACCCCCATTGTGTCATCATATCAATACACACCCCCACCCCCATTGGGTCAGCCTATCAATACTTACCCCCACCCCGCCCCTATTGTGCGTGTACTCACCTTCTGTCCCTGACCATGACCTCACCCTCCCACACGTAGCTATGACTCACTGGCCATCACTCTCGTGCACACACAAACTGACCAGTCCTGATAGCACAAGAGCCTAGTTGAGGGATGGGTATCGTGGAGTCTGTACACATCAGGAGCCGATATAAAAACCTGATGGCTCAGCGGCTCAGATTTCCCGGGCCGCGGGTTGAAGGGCCGTGTATGACAAGATTAAACAAAAACCATCTCGTGAGGAGGAAGCGGGGTGGGGGTGGGGGGAGTGTACTTGAGTTCAATGACGTAGCGTCTTATAAAATACCGGACATTCGATGTGAATGGGAAATTATGTGAACATCCGTTTGTAGTGCTCTTGGTTTATGACCCTCAGTCATCTAGTTATAGTCTCCCATGTCAGAAGTGATTCAACTTCAGTCAAGTTAATTCCCTTAGTTTATTTTGTCCTGTTCTCTTGCGAAAATTCGTTTTATGTATTTTTGATTCTAAGTCAATAAAACCCAATTTTCGTCCAAAAAAATATTTAGTTTTTCATAGTGCCTAACATTAAAAAGCTTGTTTTATTCATAAGGCTTACATATAAGCATGTTTTCTTTAAGCTTCTTTTGTTCGTAAGGTCTGTATTATAAGCAGTTTGTTTTTGCCGTCAACAATTTTGTCCCCTCCCCCACACACCCATATTCTGATCCTAAAAAAATCACTGGCTGTTTATCCTGAAAGCCAGATAGATTTTTCAGAAAACAGAACTCTCACGAAATTGACTTGGAGAGTTCGACTTCCCATAGATTTTTCAGACCGAACTCTCACGAAATTGTTTTGTAGAGTTCGACTTCCCATAGATTTTTCAGAAAACAGAACTCTCACGAAATTGACTTGGAGAGTTCGACTTCCCATAGATTTTTCAGACCGAACTCTCACGAAATTGTTTTGTAGAGTTCGACTTCCCATTGATTTTTCAGAAAACAGAACTCTCACGAAATTGATTTGGAGAGTAACTTCCCATAAAGCTCCTCGTTCGTCTCCCATTACCCAGCCCGGACCTACCACCACGGTCAGCAGTGGCGACCCATCAATTTTCCCACTGACCGTCTGCTGAGGTTCACATCACCATTTCGATCACCTCCTCCCTGTCAGGTGGTGAGACGATGGAGTAGCAATTCAACATATGGAATTATGAAGAGAGGCAGAGATAAAACACAACTCAGCGCAAATAACACACATTGCTAGAAACAGCTTGTTCAAATATATGTGAATTGAAATAAGCAAGAATGCTACTATATATTTTAAATTAGCAAGAGAGGCTATCACACGTGTACTTTTAAATTGATACATCAATTGCAGTCCAAACGAGAACATCGTATATAAATCATATAGTAAACTCATATAGTAGACTCATATAGTAAACTCATTTAGTAAACTCAATTATTTAAGTTAGATTTTTTTATCCGTCCCTATTTTACATAAACTATTGTCTTCGAAAGAGGAGAAAGAAAAATGACACTGTGGAATCTCGTGAAACTCGATCAGGGAATTCAAAAGATGTCATGAAAAAAAAATCAAATGATAGATAATCTCTAGGAAAGTTTATAAATTCAGAAACCTTTTTTTTTCTTGTCAGTTTTTAAAATGCTGTGTACAATACTCTGAATGTGATAGTACTGTAAATCAAATGGGAACAGATTCATCCCTTACAAAATATCCATACGTCCAAACAGACTTATACAAGCACAGTAAAAACGGAGGTTTTTTTTAAAAAATATACCAGAGACCTCAACGTCAGTTCTTGTTGACATTTTTCTCCGGGCAGGGGGCAAGTGAAACTACCGGGAAAGAGAAGCCTAAAATTCCCTGCGAGGGGACGTATTCTGGTTTAAGTTTAAATTTTCTATGGCCATCACTCTTATATATTTTTACAAGCTTTTAATTAGTTTGTAGCTACTGTTTGTTTGTTTGTGGGTTTGTGGCAAATCTTGTAACTCAATTTGGACCCACTTCTAATGCAGCGATTTCGTTCAAATTTTCCAGATACATTCCACTTCGATTATAAGTTTATTTATTTTTAATTCAATTGTTTATTAGTCATGACTCCTTAGATAGCAGTAGAGAGCTATTACCTCTCACTTAGATAACACATGCTAAGACTTCTTAGCTAGCAGTAGAGAGAAAGTACCTAAGTAATATATGCTTGGAAATACTAGCTAGCAATAGAGAGCTATTACTTCTCACTTAGATGAAACATGCTAAGACTTCCTAGCTAGATCTAGCAGTAGAGAGCTATTACCTTTCACTTAGATGACACGATGCTGTAAGGCACCTTGCGTGGTGCCAGTGAAAAAATCAATGCTGTCTGGAACACTAATTGGTTGGTCAGCTGGAACAAGTCTGGCTTCAATTGCTAACACAAGAGTTTAACTTGACCGCTGTCCAGTTTATTCCAGGTGCCGGGGACACACTTCGACTTCATCAACAACAGGTTTTAATATTTATTTATTTTTGTAGCACGTGAGTTGAGATTTGGGGAGATGAGGGCCCCAACAACACAAACTATCTTTTTGAGCTCTCTTACGGAATTTTGTTAAAGGATGACTAATTACAGACCAAATTAGACCTATTCGTTTCCCGATCATTAAATATGTATCAATGGTAATAACAACATAACAACACAATAACTGTTCTTAGTCCAATATTAGAGCTTTACGTCAAAAGAAATAGTTCAAAGTCAATTCTTGAAAAGTCAAGTAAAAAAACAGTTTATTATTTAAATTAAAAAGTCATGTTCAGAAAATCTTCATGCAAAGTCTTTATTGAAAGTCACGTCATGGGCCAAAACTAAAAAATCTTGTCAAAAACTGCCTACTGTCCAACCTTTAAAGCCACACCAAGACGTCAACCCTCTCTAATTAAGAGATGATATCACGTGATTACCGTTCGCGTTTCAGGTGCACATCTCGCCCAGTAGACTCTGGCACAGAGAGAATCTGCCACGGGCGGTCTTTTTTCTATTTAATTCTATAACGCAGCATCTTAAGGTGTTGGGGGCACGCTAACTCTCCCAAACCTTTTTCAACAGACGCTCTCTAAATAAGTTAAGACCTGTAAAAATGTCTCTTCAGTGTTAAAAGGTTGCCGACCTTTGATGAAACTCTAATGTTGTGCAGAGAGCAAAAAAAAACTGATCATTGAACGTTTGGGTCGTAGATCTTACAGACTGTGTGTGTGGTAGATCTTACAGACTGTGTGTGGAGGGGAGATCACTGGATGAAAGCCATCGCAAGTTGAACAGAGTTCTAAAGTATTGACGGGTGGAAGGTGAAAGTTTAAAATTACTTAATTCTTTTATGGTCATAGAAATGATAGGTGTAGCATCGAAGGAGGGGGACATGATATGGATGAATGATTTGAGAGACATGAGAGAGATGAATGATTTGAGAGAGATGAATTATTTGAGAGACATGATAGAGATGAATGATTTGAGAGAGATGAATGATTTGAGAGACATGATAGAGATGAATGATTTGAGAGAGATGAATGATTTGAGAGAGATGAATGATTTGAGAGACATGATAGAGATGAATGATTTGAGAGAGATGAATGATTTGAGAGAGATGATAGAGATGAATGATTTGAGAGAGATGAATGATTTGAGAGAGATGATAGAGATGAATGATTTGAGAGAGATGATAGAGATGAATGATTTGAGAGAGATGATACAGATGAATGATTGAGAGAGTGAAAAGACACCGATGAATGGTTGAGGAAGAGATGGGGTACAAATTAATTATTAAGGAAGACAGGAGACAGTGGAATAATTAAGAGAGATAGGACAAACATGAATAAGTAAGGCTTATAAGAGAGAGAGAGAGAGAGAGAGGATACATACGATTAATTAAGGTAGAGAGGATACACATGAATGATCAAGGGAGAGTGTGATGATAACGATGAATGATTAAGGGAGAGATGAATCATACAGATGATTGATTGAAGGAGACAGAGAATACAGGTGAATGAATGAAGGAGATACAGAGCATACAGGTGAATGAATGAAGAAGGGAGCCTATACTGGTGAACGATTGAAGAAAGGAGAGCATACAGGTGAATGATTGAGGCAGATACAACGTTAGAGCAGTTCATACAAGTCAGATCATGTGACCAGTGGCCGCGGATGTGACGTAATATCTGAGTCAACATTTTGTCTTCCAGTACCATTAAAAAAATTCTCCTTTCATTTTTGTCGTAGACTTTTCTTATTCCTCTGAAATACAAGAGTTAACCATACATGATTTATATGTAGAAACTTTGAACAAGCTGTAATATTACAACTTCAATGATGCAACACAACCCGGTGTTTTAAAATAATATCCCAGTTAGTACACAATCTACTTCTTGTACAAACAATTCTCTTGCAATAACAAAACCACCTGAACGATATCACGATCTTTCTCGTTGCTCAAATCTCGTTTTGTTTATTGTTTGGATCAGAAGCTCTTAGATATAAAAACAACGATTATAAGAACGTTTATAAAAATACCAATATGGTGTATTCATCTAGAGATTTGTTGAATAATTGCAAGATTTTTATTTCAAGTGTTTAAAAACGGAATCAAATGAGGTCAATTTATTTTTTTTTAAATAGATTTAATCTTTTTTTTTTCTGAGAAAAAGAATGCTTTTATTGTTTTGAATAACTTTAATAAATGATACATTGTTTGTAAATTTGTATCTGTCTTAAGTTTTATATAATTTATAAAGGTGTTAGGTGTCTTTAAACGACAGCATTTTTTAAAAATAGATTTAATCTTTTTTTTTTCTGAGAAAAAGATTGCTTTTAATGTTTTGAATAACTTAAAAAATGATATATTTTTGTAAATCTGTATCTGTCCGAAGTTTTATATAATTAACAAAAGATGTTAGGTGTCTTTAAAATATTTTTAATACTTTGATTTCTCCTCTCCAGATGGCAACAACACAAGGAACTGCACACCTCGCTCCGTGGACAATTTCCCGCCCAATTTCTTCAGCCTGGAAGACACGAGAAAGGGCGGGGTGGTTGTCCACATCGTCATCGCCCTCTACATGTTCGCCGCCCTGGCTGTCGTCTGCGACGACTACTTCGTGCCCTCCTTGGAACATATATGTGAAGGTCAGGCCATATCGAGGCTCTCGTGTTTTTATAATCATTGCCCCGTGGTTAAACACGCGAGTTAATGATTAGCATTTAATGCCACCACCCATTAAATCCTGGATAATTGAACTCAAACATGCCTTAATGTGATGGGGAATTAAGAATAATTCCCTTAAACGTCATTCAATTTCAATAAAGTATCTTAAAATAGCTCATCAAACAGAGTTTTAAACAAAATCACAAAGCGGAAGTGGCTCTGACTGAGCTATTAATAGCTCGAATTAACATTTCATAACGTAGTGGTAATGCTAGCACTATTTGAGTTTTATCCGGCGCTGGGCTAGTAAACATGGCGACGCTTGCCAGTGCACAAATATTTACCCGGCTCTGTATTCACAGAGCGGAGAGAAAACCATGGCAGACAAACAAATATTTACATTCTTGAAGTTCCCCCTTTTGACTCGCGATTTCAGGTGTCTCTAACGATGCTTCATTCTTCATCTTCCAGATCTCGGCTTGCAGGCGGATGTCGCTGGCGCCACATTTATGGCGGCAGGAAGTTCCGCTCCTGAATTTATGACGTCAGTCGTTGGTAAGCGTGTTGGTGTATTTATTTTCTGAAATATTTGGCTAATGCGTTTTGATTTGGAAATCCCTTATGCAAACCCAAAATATAAATTGGAGTTCACATTTCTTTTAAAATTGTTTATATAAATTTGGAAGAAAGCTGACAACAGTAGGCCCTACATCTCAATATTCTTGTGGGTTGATAAGCGTAAAACAAAGCAATATTATTATTCTTAATTACAAAAACTATCACCATAAGGTAAAGGTGATATTGTAGGAAGTCGAGATAGAAAGTGGTATAAAATGTTTTATAGACAAACCGTGTGAGTCAGATGTGAAGATTTTAGACATATACCTTCTAATTCTAAACCCATATGTTTGTTTACAAGACCACTCAAAATCTCGTCCCCAATCGAACTGACTGTTCACTCCCTCCCCACTCCCGTCCTCCGTCCCATTAAAGTTTTAAAATCACGAACAAATTACACGGGTTAGATCCACAAAATGTATGTTCAAACAGATTTCATTGAGTTGAATTGTGAAGACAGACACAAACTTTCTCCCTAGCAAGCACAAACAGAGAGAAAAAAAACAATATCCTTAGCGAGATAAGCTGACAAAAGCCATAGCACAATAAAGATAACGCGATTGGTAAACCTGATCTTTGTTAACATGTGATTAAAGTTTCAGTGGTGATAACGTGATTAAATGTCCCATGATCGCATACCGTAAACAGGAACTTACAGACAAAAGAGTCGGAGATATTTCTTTTAAAAATATAAAAGTTAACAGTTGATACATTTCTCGTACATTATTATATTAGAAAAAATTAGAGAGTTGCTCGAAAATAAATTAATTGTTACTTTCATTGATTTTGTTAAATAAAAACAACTCACAATACGTAATTTGGAAAACTATGCTTTATTAAGATTTAATTTAAAAACGGAAATAACGACTTAATGTCAATATAAATAAATAAGGCTTTTTAATCTTACTCTTAAAACGTAGCCCCCACCCCCTCCACCTCATACACAAACCGCCACCCCCCCCCCCCCCCCACACACACATACATCAAACTTTAGGACCGATGTGTCTTGTTATCAGGGTCAGTATATAACAACAGGACCAAAGTCCGAATTGGTCAATTGTATGAAATCTGTGTCAACAGCCTTTTTTTTATTCCAGAATGTGGGTCAAGCCCTTCCTAATTTTATTAAAAAAACATCAACTCTGCTGTCACATCAATGTTAGAATTATGGGATGTTTTTTTTTTACCAACAGTCCATCAATGTTAGAATTATGGGATGTTTTTTTTAACCCAACAGTCCATCAATGTTAGAATTATGGGATGTTTTTTTTTTTTTACCAACAGTCCATCAATGTTAGAATTATGGGATGTTTATTTTTACCAACAGTCCATCAATGTTAGAATTATGGGATGTTTTAAGGACATTCTAATATCCATGACATTATTGTCAGTCAATAGCTTAGAGTTTAGACCTGACAAGTTAGATTGTGGAAAATTGTAATTCTTACATCAATCTTGCATAGAAGGCTGTCGAATGTTGCAACAGAGGTTTAAATATTGATTGATGATCCTAGAATGGTGTTTCGTTTTACACTAAACTAGTCTGGCATTGCTAGGTCTGGTGTGTTTGCTGATATAGTCTTTCTGATCAATATGTTGAACTCATAAATGAATACATTATTTTAGAATGCAGGGTGGAAAATAGTAATACATATATACTATATATATATATATATATATATATATATATATATATATATATATATATATATATATATATATATATATATGAATATTTAAATAAATAAACCAATTAACACCAGTCATTACACACAAACCAACAATAAAGCCCCAAGCCACACAGACTGCCCACACAGCCGTGTACATATCTCTTGGAGCTAACAAGGCTTAAATGCTGTGTTTACCCAGGAAACGGACACATGTCACGTGTCAAAACGACCTTGTAATGACCTTGCTATCGATCGGCGTTTCATTTGTCTCATCTTTAAGGCTTGTTTTATAGCCATACAACTACGTGATTTGCATAGATCTACAAAACTAGGGATGTCTCCTCTAGATAAGAAATGCTTGCACTTTTGTGTCTTGTGTAAAAATTTGTCCTACGTGCATTGGGATTTGAAGACTTGTCCTACGCATATCAAGAAGTAAAAATTGTCCTAAGCATATCAAGAGGAGAAAATGTGAAGATTTGTCCTACGTATATGAAGATGTGAAGATTCGTCCTACAAGCATTCATATGTAGCAATTGCGATACACATATATGTGAATATCTTTTAAGATAAGTTAAGATGTGAGATTCATCTTATAAACACGCTCTGCCTGAACCTAAGACATGGCCTACGTTGGGTCTATGTGGCCTATGTTGAACCTAGGACATGGCCTACGTTGGGTCTATGTGGCCTATGTTGAACCTAGGACATGGCCTACGTTGGGTCTATATGGCCTATGTTGAACCTAGGACATGGCCTACGTTGGGTCTATATGGCCTATGTTGAACCTAGGACATGGCCTACGTTGGGTCTATATGGCCTATGTTGAACCTAGGACATGGCCTACGTTGGGTCTATGTGGCCTATGTTGAACCTAGGACATGGCCTACATTGGGTCTATATGGCCTATGTTGAACCTAGGACATGGCCTACATTGGGTCTATATGGCCTATGTTGAACCTAGGACATGGCCTACATTGGGTCTATATGGCCTATGTTGAACCTAGGACATGGCCTACATTGGGTCTATATGGCCTATGTTGAACCTAGGACATGGCCTACATTGGGTCTATATGGCCTATGTTGAACCTAGGACATGGCCTACATTGGGTCTATGCGGCCTATGTTGAACCTAGGACGCTGCCTACGTTGAGTTCATGTGGCCTATGTTGAATCTAGGATATATTGTCTTTATGAAAATCAGTCCCCATGTTTGCTATCACATTTTGTATATCATAACTTAAACTAATTAACACTATGTGTTAGTGAACTCTCACTTTCTGTGTCCTAGGTGTATTTTTTGCTCAAAGTGACGTGGGAGTTGGGACAATTGTTGGATCAGCCGTCTTTAACATTCTCTTCATCATCGGCGTCTGTGGTGTTTTTGCCGGCATGGTAAGTCTGACGCCTCCCTCTGTTGCGATGGTAACCACAACAATGCCTGCCATCGTGTTATACATACAGGCACTGACAGGCCTGAGATCAGGTTTCACTGACAATGTTTTTTTAAATACTTTTTATAATTATCTGCCTGTCTTGTGTGTTGTACATGCACACCATTACAAATCCTGTATCTCTCTGCACGACAAATTAGACTGTTTCACATCTAGTTCCGTTGTCTGTTTCTCGCAGTCTCTAACCTTAGGGCGAGACTACAATCATACATTGTGTGGCTAACAGAGTTTCTTCCAGGCATCCCCCCCCCCCCCCCGAAAAAATTTTACCGCCCCCCCCCCCCCGAACGAAATGAAATTTATATAATTTATATAGAAAATATATACTTTTAACAGTGTCCGCCCCTTCCCCCCCCCCCCCCCCCCGAAGAAAGTCTACCGCCCCCCCCCCCCCCCGAAAATTTAAAGTGCTCCCCCGGAGAAAAAAGTCTGGAAGAAACACTGGTGCCTAATATTACTTAAGTTTCTTTTTAAAGTCCTTATAATTTTATTGACAATCGTTATGTACGTTCTAAAATGCCCCAAGCAAAGACACAAGTAACAGGAGTTTTAAGTTTATTTTTAGGATTGGGGTTACAACTAAGGAAAATATTTGATTGAGAAAAGACATCGTCATACCCAATTCAATATGATTTATATTTGTAGTCCATATTTTGAAATAGATTTGACTACAAGATAGAATCTTACTATTGCTAAACTAGCGAGCTTGTGATAAATGGAATATTTCTCTGTTCTGTAAAAGCGGTTTCTAGGCAACATGACTAAATTATCCTTTCAAACCGGAAGGGGCAAACGAATTTGAGCCCTTTTATAGCTATAACCTCGGCAAAAGAAGAGTGACCAGCTGTATAACTTATCATTTAATCATGTTTGTAGATTGCTTGAAAATTTACTAGGATTAGCATAATCTTTTTTAACTATTCCATAATCTTCACATTTAGCTAGATTATTTGAAAAACAGATTTTTTTTCAAATTCTCCCTGAAAAGTTATAGTGACGCCCCACAAAGGAATCAATGTAGTCAGTTGTTTACATTATAACTGCATTATTAAAAAGTGTATGGCACGTAGCTCTAACGCAGGGGTCGGCAACCTGCGGCTCGCGAGCCGCATGCGGCTCTTTTGATATCAAGATGCGGCTCTCCAGCTCCTTGAACAAATACTAATAATCTTAATAAAAAAATAAAATATTTGAAATAAAAAATTGTTTGTGGCTCTTTAAAACCAGGGAAATTTTGAAAATTGTAACTTTTGGCTCTTCAGCTTCAAAAGGTTGCCGACCCCTGCTCTAACGGATTGTTTTATCTGTCCACAGGTCGTTGAACTGACGTGGTACCCTCTGACGTAGCTCTAACGGATTATTTTATCTGTCTGCAGGTCGTTGAACTGACGTGGTACCCTCTGACGTAGCTCTAACGGATTGTTTTATCTGTCTGCAGGTCGTTGAACTGACGTGGTACCCTCTGGTGCGTGACACCGTGTTTTATCTACTCTCAGTACTCACGCTCTTCCTCGTCATTCGTGATCAGGTCGTTGATTGGTCAGTTATTTTTGTTTGCGGCTGTGTTTGTCGTTGATTGGTCAGTTATTTTTGTTTACAGTTATCTAGGTCATTGATTGGTCACTTATTTTTGTTTACAGTTATCTAGGTCGTTGATTGGTCAGTTATCTGTGTTTACAGTTATCTAGGTCATAAAATGATCAGTTATCATTTGTACAGTTGTGTATGTAGCTGAATGGTTAGACAATGTCAATAATTCAATTGGATGGACGAAACTTTTTGTCTTTAAAAAATATTAACAAATTTAAAGCCCCTATGTACATAACTAAATATAAACTTAACTTCAAGTGCAGTAAAATTCAATAAACTTCATCAGATGTTAAAATAAAAATAAAAAACAAATTAATTACAAAGTTCAGCTTCTTCGACCTCACATCTATTGGTGAGATACAGAAGTACAGTACTGTTATCAACAAATCTATGCATCACTGACCTGACGTATAGATAGAGCTGGAGGCAAATCTTTTCTCCGTCAAATTCTCCATAAAACATTAAATAATATTGCCAGTAGGTTTTAAACCATTTATTATAACATTTCAGCACAGTCCGTTAGATCCAGTTCAGAGTTTACAGTTTGTTTTGTTTTTATATTATTTTATAATTTTATTTAACTTGTGTATTTTAAAGACGTGAATTTGGGGAGAAGAAAAAACAAGATATCAAAGTTATTAATAAAAATGGGAAAATCGCGATCCAATAGAATTCAGGTTAAAAGACACCATTTTGTGTGGGCCGTAAGTTAAACCCAACAACCCAACCATTAGCAAATAAAATACATGTTATTGTGAATAACTCTTTGTTTCTATAATGTTGTGTTTTTTTTAACAAATTACGTTCTTATGACATAACACTGTTCACAAATGACGCAGTTCAATACTTGCAAGTACGAAAATTATTTACATACGGTACTAATAAATGTACACTAACCCAATATTATGACACTAGCTGGTACACACATTGTTCACAAATGACACTAACCCAATAGTATGACACTAGCCGGTACACACATTGTTCACAAATGACACTAACCCAATATTATGACACTAACCCAATATTATGACACTAACCCAATAGTATGACACTAACCCAACAGTATGACACTAGCTGGTACACACATTATTTACAAATGGCCTAAAAGGATGACACTTGCAGGTACACTCATGGTTCACAAATGACACTAATAAATGTACACTAATCCAATAGTATGCCACTAACCCAATAGTATGACACTAACCCAAGAGTATGCCACTAACCCAATAGTATGACACTAACCCAAGAGTATGCCACTAACCCAACAGTATGACACTATCTGGAACACACATGATGACACTAACCCAACAGTATGCCACTAGCTGGTACACACATGATGACACTAACCTAAAAGGATGACACTTGCAGGTACGAGGCGCTAATGATGATCGTGCTCTACATGTTGTACATTGTCATCATGTACTTTAACCGGACCCTGGAGAAGAGGGCCAGGGCCTGGGCCACCAAGATGCTACTCAGGTTTGAGCGTCAGCCGTTGATGAACAAATCCGCGGAGGAGCACATGATTCCAGAGAACATGCAGCGTGCCAGAGCTCACAGGTAAAAATAGAACAATAGGAAAACTATTTGAATAATCATAAGTAAAAATAGAGCTAAGGGAAAACTTTTTAAATAATCATAGGTAAAAATAGATCAATGGGAAAACTGTTTTAATAATCACAAGTAAAAATAGAACTACGGGAAAACTTTTTTAATAATCACAAGTAAAAATAGAACTACGGGAAAACTATTTAAATAATCTCAATTAAAAATAGAACTACGGGAAAACTTTTTTAAATAATCATAGGTAAAAATAGAACAATGGGAAAACTTTTTAAATAATCACAAGTAAAAATAGGACTACGGGAAAATGTTTCAAATAATCTTAAGTAAAAATAGGATTAAAGGAAATTTTAAATAACCTCACGTAAAAATAGAACTGCAAGAAAACTATTTAAATAATCACAGGTAAAAAGAACGGAAAAATTATTTTAATCATAATTTTCTTCTTTATTCATCTAATTTGCAAATTGTCTCTTTATTTTTAATTCCCAAATTTTCTCGTGGCAAAATCATTAAACTCTCATAAAGATAAAATCAATACAAAAAAAAATTGGGTCTTATAAAATATACTTAAAATGTAAGATATGTAGCCATATAAGTGTGGTTCTTTATATAAAATTAAGTAAATAACAACTATCTATAAACAAATCTCTATTTTTTTAAAACAATAACTGATTGCTTTTGTCCGCTTATCGGTGTTTTATGAAAATGTAATTATTTTTTATAGATTGGTGTCCCCCTTACATATAAAAACTAAATTGTGTGGGTATTTTAGTACACATGGACTTGTAGTATGATAGTCACAGCAGAGGCGTAGCGAGGGGGGGGGGGGCGGGGGGAGTACATATGTCCCCGGGCGCCGACGTTAGGGGGCGCCAAAATGGGTTGGAAAAAAAATTAAAATCTCATTTTAGCTGCAGTTTTGCATTATAAATATAAAAATATATGGGTGGGTGTGCAAATTGAAAGTTTGAAGAGGGGTGCAAATTGAAAGTTTGAGGGGGATGCAAATCGGAAATTGAAAGGTTGCTCCCGAGGGGGGCGCCAAATTGAAAGTTTGTCCCCTGGCGCCGGGAAGGTTCGTTACGCCTCTGAGTCAAAGTACCAACGAAATCATCGGACCGTGTCTGTTGAAGGCTGAGGATGAAGTTTATTTTTCAGGGAAATCGAAGACAAAGTTATTGCCATGTCCGTGTTATCCAATGGCTATGGGAGTGTTGAAACTGACCATAGGTAGATGGTAATATGGTTTCTTGGATCGCTTGATTTCCCCGTGTCTGGGTACCTGGTCACTCTATGTAAACTCTAGAACTTTCCTTTGTTCACCGGAGTATGGTCATTGTACAGGGTTGCATAATGTAATTTTTTTTTTATTTATTTTAAACGCTATTTACCACCATGTTATTTTTTAAACTGTGCACTCTTCACTTAGTATCCTGTTAAAATTTAGCCCCGTGCAAATTTTTGTTGTCTAACACAGCTATGTAAGTCAATGGTAAAAGGCGTAGACGGCATGTGATTAAAGCGTTTTTCTTAAATATACCAGCACTGTGTATTTAGTTTTCGATATTTTCCTAGATTCACGAATATTTCTAGTTTTTAGTTTGCTATTCTTTTTTCTTCCCTGCACTGCAATCATTAAAACACACATTACTATTATGACCCAAAATTGTAGCGATCATATATATATATATATATATATATATATATATATATATATATATATATATATATATATATATATATATATATATATATCATTGTTATGAAAAATCTCTGAAAATCACAGAACCTGAAATATGTAGGTGTATAATTTAAGTATCTCTGTGTGTAAAGTCGGTAAATAGAAATTTCAACGTTAAACTATTAAGATTAAATTAAATTAAACTTCATCTCTAAGCTACATGGTATTATTAATCTTGATGAATTGTATTAGACAAATTAGACATCAAATGAATTGACGACACAATGTTGAGTCACTAATGAGATTCCGCTACAAACCAATCATTTAACATGTGTCTTTCAGTCGCATCAGTAACGCCTCAATGACGCTGGTCCATGATTATGAGAAGTCCATGTCCACAGTGGAACAATCATCCACAGCGGAACAGGAAACTTCCATTCTAGGGAACAGCGTGGAACCGACAACACCATCAGCCTCTTCTTCGAAGAATGGGGAACTCAGTAAGTCCAGGCTAAATTAATTGTTTAACGAATTTATAACTATGACCAGGCTAACTTGATTGTTTGACTACTGTATAACTATTTGGAGAATTATGTCCCAGCTAACTTGATTGTTTAACTACAGTAACTGTAGAACTATTTGTGGAACTATGTCCAACTTAATTTGATGTTTAACTACTGTATAACTATTTTTTTTATACTTTTTTTTTTTTTTTTAAATACTTTTATTTGCAATTAAAACAAGTACATCAACATCAAATTTTTTAACATAATTTTGAACACCAAATGAAAACGACAGGTTTTGCAAATGTACATAATGAATATTTACATGATGTCATGTATTTGATTATAAAAAATTGCAAAGGATGACAGTAAAAGGGGTGAAGGTCAAATGATATAACTATTTTTGAAGCAAGATGAATCTGAGTCTATCAATTTTTATAAACAGTAAACACTATTTTTCTTCAACATTTTAAATATTTTAAATCTAACCTTTCTATAAGGTGATTTTAAAAAAAGTTCCGACAGAGTTAACTAATGAGTATGTGACGTAGGTGTTCAAAAACTATTGGGAATAGAAACAATGTTTTTCTAATAATTTCTCTCCGCATTTCTATGCGTAATGGATGTTGTTCAACATTTTTGTGACAATTTTTTTATGAAATAAACTTCCGGTTTAATTATCTCCCCTGCAGCGAGAGAGCAAATAATTTAAGGCTAGAATCTTACATTCGTATCAAAGTGATTTTGGAAAATCTAGAAAATATGCTATATAAAACAAACTATATATATATATATATATATATATCGTGACGGTCCATGGGGCTGGTGTAGTGACTTCGATATATGAGGGGATAGTCTGGTCAGCACTAAGCCCAGCCGCCTTTGCGCTATCCCTAATGTGAGTCAGGTACCCATCGAGAGCTGGGTGGACTCAGGGGCGTTGTAAGAGCTGGAACCAGAGACTTCAACTCGAGCCTCTCTGATTCGTAGTTGTATGCTCTACCATCCAACCACGTCGTCTCCTATGTGTGTGTATAGAATAGTATAAAATGTATAATTTATATAATCTAAATTTTTCACTATGTTTCATACATTTCCTACACGCTGCCATGTTACAGTGACTGTATCTGAGTTTGAATCGGTTTGGACCATCCCTGATGGAGTGTTGATGAAAATCTTGTGGGTCATCTTGTGCCCCATTAAAGCTGTCTTCTTTGTGAGCATACCGGACAGTCGGCGGTCCGGGCTTTGGTCTCGACTCTACCTCTTATCTTTCTTCATGTCTGTTGCCTGGATCAGTGGTCTGACCTACCTTATGGTCTGGATGGTCACTATAGCAGGTCAGTAGTGTGAAGGTCACTAGGTCATTATTGTGAGGGTCACTAGGTCAGTAGTGTGATTGTCACTATAGCAGGGCAGTAGTATGATGGTCACTAGGTCATTAGTGGGATGGTCACTATAGCAGGTCAGTAGTGGAATGATCACTAGTTCAGTAGTGTGATGGTCACTATAGCAGGTCACTAGTGGGATGGTCACTATAGCAGGTCATTAGTGAGAAGGTCACTAGGTCAGTAGTGTGATGGTCACTATAGCAGGTCATTAGTGTGATGGTCACTATAGCAGGTTAGTAGTGTGATGGTCACTATAACAGGTCAGTAGTGTGATGGTCACTATAGCAGGTCAGTAGTGCTATGGTCACTATAGCAGGTCAGTAGTGTGATTGTCATTATAGCAGGTCAGTAGTGTGATAAACACTATAGCAGGTCAGTAGTGTGATGATCACTAGGTCAGTAGTGTGATGGTCACTATAGCAGGTCAGTAGTGTGATGGTCACTATAGTAGGTCAGTAGTGTGATGGTCACTAGGTCAGTAGTGTGATGGTCACTATAGCAGGTCTTTAGTGTGATGGTCACTATAGCAGGTCAGTAGTGTGATTGTCACTATAGCAGGTCAGTAGTTGGATGGTCACTATAGCAGGTCAGTAGTGTGATGGTCACTAGGTCAGTAGTGTGATGGTCACTAGTATGATGGTCACTCGGTCAGTAGTGTGATGGTCACTATAGCAGGTCAGTAGTTGGATGGTCACTATAGCAGGTCAGTAGTGTGATGGTCACTAGGTCAGTAGTGTGATGGTCACTATAGCAGGTCAGTAGTGTGATGGTCACTATAGTAGGTCAGTAGTGTGATGGTCACTATAGCAGGTCACTAGTGGGATGGTCACTATAGCAGGTTAGTAGTTGGATGGCCACTAGGTCAGTAGTGTGATGGTCACTATAGTAAGTCATTAGTGTGATGGTCACTAGGTCAGTAGTGTGATGGTCACTATAGCAGGTCAGTAGTGGGATGGTCACTAGGTCATTAGTGTGATGGTCACTATAGCAGGTCAGTAGTGTGATGGTCACTATAGCAGGTAAGTAGTGTGATGGTCACTAGGTCAGTATTGTGATTGTCTCTATAGCAGGTCAGTAGTGTGATGGTCACTCTGTCAGTAGTGTGATGGTCACTATAGCAGGTCAGTAGTGTGAAGGTCACTAGGTCAGTAGTGTGATGGTCACTATAGCAGGTCATTAGTGTGATGGTCACTAGGTCAGTAGTGTGAGGGTCACTATAGCAGTTCAGTAGTGTGATGGTCACTATGTCTGTAGTGTGATTGTCACTATAGCAGGTCAGTAGTGGGATGGTCACTATAGCAGGTCATTAGTGTGATGGTCACTATAGCAGGTCAGTAGTGTGATGGTCACTAGGTCAGTAGTGTGATGGTCACTAGGTCAGTAGTGTGATGGTCACTATAGCGGGTCATTAGTGTGATGGTCACTAGGTCAGTAGTGTGAGGGTCACTATAGCGGTTCAGTAGTGGGATGGTCACTACAGCAGGTCATTAGTGTGATGGTCACTATAGCAGGTCATTAGTGTGATGGTCACTATAGCAGGTCATTAGTGTGATGGTCACTATAGCAGGTCATTAGTGTGATGGTCACTATAGCAGGTCACTATTGTGATGGTCACTATAGCAGGTCATTAGTGTGATGGTCACTATAGCAGGTCATTAGTGTGATAGTCACTAAAGCAGGTCATTAGTGTGATAGTCACTAAAGCAGGTCAGTAGTGTTATGGTCACTAGGTTAGTAGTGTGATGGTCACTATAACAGGTCAGTAGTGTGAGGGTCACTATGTCAGTAGTGTGATGATCACTAGGTCAGTAGTGTAATGGTCACTATAGCAGGTCAGTAGTGTGATGATCACAATAGCAGGTCAGTAGTGTGATGGTCACTAGGTCAGTGGTGTAATGGTCACTATAGCAGGTCAGTAGTGGGATGGTCACTCGGTCAGTAGTGTGATGGTCACTATAGCAGGTCAGTAGTCTGAAGTTCACTAGGTCAGTAGTGTGATGGTCACTAGGTCAGTAGTGTGAGGGTCATTATAGCAGGTCAGTTGTGTGATGGTCACTAGGTCAGTAGTGTGATGGTCACTAGGTCAATAGTGTGATGGTCATTAGGTCAGTAGTGTGATGATCACTAGGTCAGTAGTGTGATGGTCACTATAGCAGGTCAGTAGTGTTATGGTCACTCGGTCAGTAGTGAGATGGTCACTAGGTCAGAAGTGTGATGGACACTATAGCAGGTCAGTAGTGTGATGGTCACTATAGCAGGTCATTAGTGTGATGGTCATTATAGCAGGTCAGTAGTGTGATGGTCACTATAGCAGGTCAGTAGTGTGATGGTCACTAGGTCAGTAGTGTGATGGTCACTAGGTCAGTATTGTGATTGTCTCTATAGCAGGTCAGTAGTGTGATGGTCACTCTGTCAGTAGTGTGATGGTCTCTATAGCAGGTCAGTAGTGTGAAGGTCACTAGGTCAGTAGTGTTATGGTCACTATAGCAGGTCATTAGTGTGATGGTCACTAGGTCAGTAGTGTGAGGGTCACTATAGCAGTTCAGTAGTGTGATGGTCATTAGGTCAGTAGTGTGATGATCACTAGGTCAGTAGTGTGATGGTCACTATAGCAGGTCAGTAGTGTGGTGGTCACTATAGCAGGTCAGTAGTGTGATGGTCACTATAGCAGGTCATTAGTGTGATGGTCATTATAGCAGGTCAGTAGTGTGATGGTCACTAGGTCAGTAGTGTGATGGTCACTAGGTCAGTAGTGTGATGGTCACTATAGCAGGTCAGTAGTGTGATGGTCACTATAGCAGGTCAGTAGTGTGATGGTCACTATAGCAGGTCAGTAGTGTGATGGTCACTAGGTCAGTAGTGTGATGGTTACT
Source organism: Physella acuta (assembly GCF_028476545.2). Classification (NCBI taxonomy): domain Eukaryota; kingdom Metazoa; phylum Mollusca; class Gastropoda; family Physidae; genus Physella; species Physella acuta. The sequence goes on from NW_026731787.1 coordinate 164,132, forward strand.
ATAGCAGGTCATTAGTGGGAAGGTCACTAGGTCAGTAGTGTGATGGTTACTATAGTAGGTCAGTAGTGTGATGGTCACTAGGTCAGTAGTGTGATGGTCACTATAGCAAGTCATTAGTGCTATGGTCACTAGGTCAGCAGTGTGATGGTCACTATAGCAGGTCAGTAGTGTGATGGTCACTAGGTCAGTAGTGTGATGGTCACTCAGTAGTTGGATGGTCACCATAGCAGGTCAGTAGTGCGATTGTCACTATATTAGGTCAATAGTATGATGATCACTATAGCAGGTAAGTAGTCTGATGGTCACAACAGCTGGTTACTAGTGTGTTTTTACTTTAGTTTTAGTTGACCAGTGTTTAGTCAGTATTTACAACATAAGTTATCAATGTACTTTTATGTCTTGTTTTTATTATTAACACGTTTTTCCTAACTCAGTTTCGCGTTTGTTTGTTTGTTTGGATGTTTGTTGTTAAAATTGACATCGAAAATTAGCCCACTTCTGATTGCTCTAGAGATCTGAAATTTGGCATGCAGGCTACTTTCGCCTAACAATTTCAGATGCAATCATAAAAACTAGCAATTAGAGACCGTAATTAGCTTAATTAAATTACGCCCCAAGGACCATAAAATTGAGGACATGATTTCTAAAGATACCGACAAGACTGGAGGCCTATTGACACAGTTACTTCGGCCCCAATCGATGTGAGCGCGCTGGCCGTGATCGTATAGTGGTTAGTACTTCGCGTTGTGGCCGCGACAACCCAGGTTCGAATCCTGGTCGCTCAAGATTTTTAGTCCGTGTATTTATAAACACTTAGTCAAGTCATACTTAGTCAAGTCATTAGATAAAGTAGAAAATAAACTATATAAAAAGCTTTTTTAAAAACCACGTTTTTCATGTGTAGCAACGGACTAAAAAGGAGAAAAAAAAATACTTTAAAAAAACTTTTTAAAAAACCACGTTTTTCTTGTGAACTAAAAAGTAGAAAATAATTTTTTCTTTTGTGCTTCCTCGAGCTGTGCAGGTTCTTGTGATGACTGACAAAAAACGTGGGTCGGGCAGATGGGTCGGGAAATTTGATGGTGAACGTACCCACGTTTTTTGTCAGTCATCACAAGAACCTGCACAGCTCGAGGAAGCACAAAAGAAAAATTTATTTTCTACTTTTTAGTCCACAAGAAAAACGTGGTTTTTTAAAAAGTTTTTTTAAGTATTTTATTTTTTAACAAGTACTTTCAAAATCGCTTTCTGTTAATGTAATATTAACACATTTTCTGAAATGACTGATAACTTTACAGACAAAAATAAACATACACACTTACGGTAACTTTACACAACTGTATACACCATAGACAATTCTACGCACTGACCATAAATGTACATACTAATGTTAATTAAACACAGACTATACACGCTAGTGTAAAAATTAAGTCTCAGCAGATTGATAAAATTTTCCTTTTATCTGACACAGGCGATGCACTAGACATCCCCGATACGGTGATGGGCCTGACATTACTGGCTGCTGGTACTAGCGTCCCCGACTGTCTGGCCAGTGTTTTTGTCGCGAGAGATGGTAAGATACTGCATTAAAATAATGGTTGTGGCCAGATTTCGTAAGTGTTTTAATCAAATAGTTTGGAGGCCAAAGATGGGAAAAACATAATCGTATTGTAAATTATTTCTTTTTTTTTTTGTGGGGTGGGTTTCCAACGTATATTTTTGGCCAACATAAATAATTTTTTAAACTACAAAATAAAAAAAAATAAAACTGCTAAAAAGGCCTACATCAAGATTTTTTTTTAAATGACCCCAAATGACCCCAAACAGCTCAAGAAATCTTTTTTTTTTAAAATACCACCTACGTATACTTTAGAAAATCAATAATGATTACCTTACATAAAAACTGGGTTTTTGTGCTAAAACCTGTTGGCAAAATCCAATATAGGTCGATGTATGTAGATTGTAAGTGAAACCAATGCAGGGTACGAGCTAAATCACATTTATCCCTGCCTCTACAGCAAAAAAAATTGTACACGAATCGTCCCATTATTAAAATCTCTGTCCACTGTTAAGTATTTAACTATTTAAAAAAACTGATTCCGCGATATTTCAATATCACTAAACTTTGTCCTTGTAACTGGTGTCTGTAATGTATTTTAATGTTTAAAAAATAAACTAGATTGAATGATCTTTCACAATCAGCAAAATCTATCTTTGTATCTTCCGCATGTAATGTATTTACTTTAACTGTAAAAAAATAAACCTTGATTAAATGTTTTACAAACATCAAAATCTATCTTTGTATCTTCTGTATGTAATGTATTTACCTTAACTATAAAAAAAAAACCTTGATTGAATTATGTTTGACCATTAGTGAAGTCTCTCTGTGTACCCGCAGGTTACGGCGACATGGCAGTGTCCAACTCTCTGGGCAGCAACGTCTTTGACATCCTGCTGTGCCTGGGCATGCCCTGGCTCATAGAGAGCATCATCAAATCTGGGGACAGCGTGCCCATCACCAGCGGGGGGTTGACCTACTCCTCTCTCACGCTCCTCGCTACAGTAGCGTTCCTGCTCATATCCATGGGCGTCAACAAATGGAAGCTGACCAAAGGCTACGGTGTTTTCTGTCTCCTTATATACCTCCTAGTGGTGGCGCTGTCTTGTTTATATGAACTGAACATTTTTGGCGACTTTAACCCGCCATCTTGTCCCAGATGAAAACAACTAGTTCAAGAGTTTTTCATTTTTATTTATCAACATATGTCATGTTGGGTATATATTTCAAACAACAATTGTTCAGAGACAAGATGATTATACAAACTGTTCATATTATGTTGGGACTTAATCACCTACACAAATCATGAAACAGAAAACGGATGTACGCACTTTGTTTACAAAAAAATTGTTATGCATTTTGTTATGAATGTTGTAGATCTACGTATATTATTTGAATGTTGTCAATGTGCAATATAAAATTGTGCAACTGGATAATTCCCATTTGATTACTTTAATGAATATTAATGCTTTACCTGTTAAATCTTCAAAATTATCACAAATATCTGTGCTGAATGTTTGTATGGAAGTAATAGCATACACTGAATTGTTAAATTTAATTCATGAATTAGGAAGTAGGAAGTGTGCTTCAAAGTATTTAAAAAATAAAACTTCATTGCTCTAGAGTTTCACTCTCAGCAATCTATGGATTATTTCGTCTAATCGTCTAAGGGCAGGCACTGTACGTTTATAATCAAAGGGAGGTAATATACTTAACATTTTAATAGTTTGTTATTGTGAACTTAAATTAATTTTTAATTCGATTAAATATACATTTTTTATGTGAGTTTATAAGTTTAATCTATAATAACAAAATCCTCAAATAAAGTCATTACAGTTTAAATTACTAGAAGCTATACAATTTTTTTGTATCATGAATGTGTTTGAATTAGACAAATAGGTTAATAACATACAATTTGTAACATTTCCCAGCGTGTTAGTTAAATTGTTGTTGAACATCGACCCAAACATTAGTTAAAACACCGGTGTAGAAAAACTAGGAAAGCAAATTAGTTTAATGTTTTTTAGTTTAACTGTTTTAATATTAACTCTTCACTATAGTATTGAGAATATATCTAAATAAGACAGGTTTGTTTAAATAGTGTTATTTTATAATTCTAATTCATATTCCTGCATTGCTACATAGTTTTAATAAGTTAGTTAGTACTTTGATGTTAAAATTCTGAATTTATGTTTATTTTTCTAAGAGTTAAAAAAACTTTTTTTTAAAAAGCAAAAGCTGATTAGTGCACCTTACTAAAGGTACAATGTAAGTAGACATGATTTTTTCGAATTTAATTTTGAAAAGAGAAGTTTTATTTATGTTTAAAACTAATTTGAAACAAAAACACTTTATATTGTGATTTCTTAAGTACATTGATTTGTAATTACATGAATATAAATACACAGGATGAAAAACAAAATAATGTTCTTGTCCACGTTTAAAATTGTATAAAACTCCTGAATGGCCTCTGCTGTTTTAAACTTAAAGCAGGCAGCAGATGCTGGGCAGGAAAATGTCCTTGGCCTTGACCCCCTCGTATAGAGGGGAGTAACTCTCGCCATAGACTGGATAATTCATGCACACACAAAGAATTAGTGTACGCACTTCGATAGCTGTACACAACAATATAACAACTGTACACAACAAAGATAACTATACACACCATTATAACAACTGTACACAACAAAGATAACTGCACACACCATTATAACAACTGTACACAACAAAGATAACTGTAAACACCAATATAACAACGGTACACAACAAAGATAACTGTACACACCATTATAACAACTGTACACAACAAAGATAACTGTACACACCAATATAACAACGGTACACAACAAAGATAACTGTACACACCAATATAACAACTGTACACAACAAAGATAACTGTACACACTAATATAACAACGGTACACAACAAAGATAACTGTACACACCAATATAACAACGGTACACAACAAAGATAACTGTACACACCAATATAACAACTGTACACAACAAAGATAACTGTACACACTAATATAACAACGGTACACAACAAAGATAACTATACACACCATTATAACAACTGTACACAACAAAGATAACTGCACACACCATTATAACAACTGTACACAACAAAGATAACTGTACACACCAATATAACAACAGTACATAACAAAGATAACTGTACACACCATTATAATAACTGTACACAACAAAGATAACTGTACACACCAATATAACAACGGTACACAACAAAGATAACTGTACACACCAATATAACAACTGTACACAACAAAGATAACTGTACACACTAATATAACAACGGTACACAACAAAGATAACTGTACACACCAATATAACAACGGTACACAACAAAGATAACTGTACACACCAATATAACAACTGTACACAACAAAGATAACTGTACACACTAATATAACAACGGCACACAACAAAGATAACTATACACACCATTATAACAACTGTACACAACAAAGATAACTGCACACACCATTATAACAACTGTGCACAACAAAGATAACTGTACACACCAATATAACAACAGTACATAACAAAGATAACTGTACACACCATTATAATAACTGTACACAACAAAGAAAAATGTACACACCAATGATAACTGTTCGTCTACATACCAACAATATGAGTACACATCTCGATAACTATACACCCCAACGACAACAGTACATGCCAATGATAACTGTAGACACCAACATTAATTTACATGCCAATATATCTGTTTGTATAAAAAGCAATACATGTTTGTCTGTCTGTCTGTTTGTCTTTTATACATTACTGCACCTTTCCTCCGATCGACATGAAACGTTGGGAAGTTGTCGGGAATACTCCTGGGAAGGGTGCCCTGTCAAAACGGCCCGGGACAAATCGGCCCCGTCAAAACGGCCCCGTTAATTTGACCCCGTCAAATCGACCCCCGACAAAATGACCCAGTCAAAATAGCCCCGTCAAATGGGCTCCCGTCATATTGACTTGCGACATATAGGCTCCCGACAAATGGGCTCCCGATATTTAGGCTTCCGACAAATGGACTCCCCACATATTAAACCCTGACAAATAGGCTCAGGACATATTGGCTCCCGACAAAGCGGCTCCCGACATATTGGCTCCCGACATAATGGCTCAAGACAAATGGGCTCCCGACAAATGGGCTCACGACATATTGGCTACCGACAAATGGGCTCCCGACATATTGGCTCCCGGCAATTGGGCTCCCGACATATTGGCTTTTGACAAAATGACTCCCGACATATTGGCTCCAGACCAATGAATGGCATGACCACTATTGGCATAAAAGTAACCATTTTGTCCAACCTCCAATACCACTATAAACTCTTTTAAATGCCCGAATTTAATTGTTTTTCGTGAACCAACATTAATTCACAAACAAATCGAGCCTTTAACAGCTAAATTTCACCAATTTTAAAGTTTTGATAATGTTTAATTTACAACAGAAAAGATCTGTTGCTTAAAAGCGAGCACAGAAGTGTAAATGTATGCTATACATTATGTTTACATGATAACAGCATTTTGTTTTGATAACCTACAAGCATACTGCAGGTAGGAATGTACAGCGTGGACCCTTCTCCCCACACACTGAGTTGGAACAGCCTATAACCGACTCAATTATGAATTAAAACATACTATATTTTATAATAGATAAACTAATATAAAAATAAGGCCTGCCGAACAAGAGATGCATACGTTGTATTACATAAGAGTGTTGGATAAGCTAACTCTAAAGAATATTGATGAAGGGGCCCCACTGGCAGGTGTCATATTCAATGAGACCGCTTTGCCGGGAGACTTAGTCTCTACAGAAACGGCAATGTCAGTGGTCCTTTTGTCTGGAGCCAAATTGACAGGAGCCTTTTTGTCGTGAGCCAAAATGACGCTAGCCTATTTGTCGGGAGTCGTAATGACGGGAGCCTATATGTCGAGAGCCAAAATGACGGGAGCCTATTTGTCAGGAGACTTATTGACAGCAGGGCGCGATTCGATTTTTTTTTCTCTATATATGGTATATAAAAATTTAGTCGATTGCAGTTTGACATCCTTCATCCACTCGCCATGACGCTTTGAGGAGTTGATTAGAACACTCCAGGGGAGGTTTCTGCAAAAAAATCTTTTTTTTAATTTCGCAAGGGCGGTGCCCCGGGAGGTTGCGATTTTTCTATATACGCATAGATCTATATATTTTTGTCTAGAGTTAGGTTTTATTTTCTTGTATACGAAGTATAGAGGAAGTATTGTAATCGTGAAAAATCTTTATAGTCACTTTAAATAGTGTATTATTGTATATTTAAAGAAAATCAATATTTTCTCATTTTAGTGCATTATAATTTATTACATAAGAGCGTTATTAAAACGGTTTTTATGCATTTCTTATGAATTTTTTAGTACATTAAAATTTTTAATTCAGTAGAGTTGCATGACTAAAAACAACTGCACACCCAATTGATAAGAAAACTGTGCATACAATAGTACGGTAAACAGTAGGGCCCTACTTTATATGAGAAACTGTAATTATTTCATAAAAGATTAATTAGCCATCCAATTAAGTCAAATTTGATGTTAGATTCGGCGTGGTCGAGTCGGTAAAGCTCGAGTTTGAATTCTCGGGCAGATGAGGCTCTCTAGCTGGGGACAACCACTCTTCTAGGAGAGACAACCCCAAAATCAACCCTTGTAGTTTGTTCTTGGTTGGGCATCGCGCATAACCAGTTGACACGTATTCTTAACACTAAAATTAAGAACGAAGAAGTAAGAAGATGTTAGATAGATTGTATAGTCATTGAATCTTGACATACGTGCCAAGTTTAAAACGAATCGGTCAGTTAAAACTTGCCGAAATTTCGCTCGCTTATTTCGATCCATTACGGACGACAGACCGAGGAAGAAAGTTAAATAAAAGCTAGTAAAAAAAATAAATGAAAAAAACCCATTTCTAAGGCCCGATCGGACTGGAGGAAGTGCCGTTCCCAGTGCACTAAACTTTTTTGCAACATGCAAGACAGTTTAGGCGAGATCACTCCCGCTTTATTTTTCTTAACACAGGACTATTCTTGTTTACGTAGAATCGATACCTCATTTCCGGTTAAAGTATGTGCGTAGTCGAATAATGGCAACATAAACAAACCAAATGGCTAAGGCTGGTAGTTGTTTATTTCGAATAGGGTATGCTTCATTAAATATAGCCTAAAATTTAAAGATTAACTGCAGAATAACTTCTTAACTACATCTATATGTATAATAGATATTTAGTATTATTAAGGCTACTATTATTTAGACCCCAACATTTATCACAGCGAGTGACACAACACCGACAGTGCCGACACACACCGTCACCGTGTCACTGCAGTCTCCAGTCGTGTAAAAGATGGCTAGTCTTAGTCTAGATTCTAGGTCTAGATTAACGTCTAGATTAGTAGATTATGTAGTAGCATAAGATTAGTATAAAAAAGTTGTATACCTTAGGCCTATAAACTAAACTATACTATAGTATAGTAATAGTAATAGCCTAATTATAACTGTGAACAACTTACAAGAGATTTACTTTAGTATTAACTTTGCATTTGAGTAGTCCTATGGGGTATTTTAACTATTTTTAGGTGCGTAAAATCAGCCGAGGCTAGTAATGTGCAAAAAAGTTGCCTTATTGTTAAGGCTTATATAAGTATATTGGGTAATCTATCGTTTTGGGTACGTAAAATCGCCCGCGGCTAGTAATGTACGAAAAATTTACCTCATTGTCAAGGCTTTAATAGAAGTATATTTTGATATATGTGTGTCAAATATTATAGATAAATGAATAAATAACCTAAAGCAATAGCTAAATATATCAATATAGGCAAGAAATTAACTTTTAACAGCAGTGTTTGTGAGCAGGATTTCCTATATAAACAGCAGCTATTTGTAAAATAGAGTTGCCTTCCCCTGATCTAGCGCTTTATAAGTTAACAAAGAAAGAACTTAAACAAGATGGCTGCTATAGTAAATGAGCATGGTTGCATCTGTTGGAAACATCGCTAGTGCTCATTTATTACTGAAAAGTTTTAATTCAATTGTTTGAAAACAGGTACATAAATGAAACAAGGAAACATTTTTGTATTTTTCAAAACACAAATCCTCCTCAAAATGTGAAATAATTATTAAAATTTAAGGAGTCACCTGTTTTTCACATTACTAGTCGCGGGCGATTTTACGTACCCAAAACGATAGATTACCGTATATTGTGATATATGTGTCAAATATTATAATTAATTATAGTTAGGCCTATAGTATAGTAATACTAACTGCATGATAAACCAAAATCAATGGCTTAATATCAATATGTGTGAATATAGGCCAGAAATTAACAGCTGTGTTTGCGAGCAAGATTAGCTATATATATAAACAGAGGCCATCTGTAAGTTAGAGTGGTTTCCCCTGAATATCTAACTATAATTTTATCCAAAAAACTTAAACAATATAGCTGCTAAAGTAAATGAGCTTGGTTGCATCTGATGAAAACATAGCTAATCTTTATTTATTACTGAAAAGTTTTAATACGATTGTTTAAAAACAGGTACATTAATGAAACTTTGAAACATTTTTGTAACTTTCAAAACATAAATCCTCCTAAAAGTGTGAAATAATTACTAAAATTTAATGAGTCAACTTTTTTTCACCTTACTAGTTTTTGCAGATTGTACGCACCTAAAACAATAGATTACCCCCTATGCCCTATACTATACTACTCTATACGCAACTATACTAGTAGTATACTGGCCTTACTTCATTTATATTTATTAGGCCTACTGGTACTAGGCAGTCCTAGCCATTAGCTTAATTAAATTTATTAGGCCCTAATTACTAATTGATAGCCTAATTAATAAACTTAAGGGGATATGCGCAGAAAAAAATCACAAAATTTCTTGTTTTTCGTCATGATGGGTTTCTTGTGCTTTTGGATACTTTGTCCATTTTTGAATAAAGAAAATAATAACTTTAAAGAGAAAAAAATATTTTATGTGTTTGAATTACGATTTTTATGACCCTATTAATTAAAAAATAATCAATTTTTCCCAATCTTACAAGATCTCTAAGAAAAGTTTTATATCCTTCATTATATTGTATTTGACATCATTGGAAAGCTGGATTTCTCATGTATCTAATAAACTTAATTTCCTACATCTCGGAAACACCCAAAGCTTACAATCGGCTTTGCAGTTTACACAGATATGGTACTTTCCTGACCTAGTTTTCGTTACTTTTGGCTGTTTTTCTCAGTTCGCATGTTTTTAACACTAAAAACCCTACTACTTTTTTATTTATTAAACAATGCCAACCATATTTTCAGTACTTGTTCTTGATGCAAAAATACAACTTTTGTCACAAGGGAATTGTGATTCCTTTCATAGAAAAAAAGTATTTGGTAATTAATATGCAAATTTTGAAACTTTTGAATACAAAAAGGGTACGATTTTTTAGACCTTGTAAAATTCTTACTAGTAATTATTTCAAAAAGTTGTCGTGACAAAAGTTTTAATATATACTGAAATATAAGCAGTTTAAATTTGGTTGCTATAGGTGCATAAATAAAAAAGCCTTAGTATTTTTAAAAGTACCGAAAAATTCAAAATGGCTGAGGTTTTTTGGGTTTCCATGACAACCAAAATTGTTTACGATCCTTTTTTTGCTGTTTAATAATTACTTTTATATGCCAAATATGATAAAAGTATTCAAAAGGCTTTAGATCTTAAATTGTAAAAAATAGAAAAAAACATAGCATATCCCCTTAAGCTAGCAATATATTAATTATAAATGAAGTATCTATGTAATAGTTTAAACTAAGCTTGATAGTTCTTTTAAGTTGAGAACACAATGATTTTATCCAGATTGATCTATAAACTAGATTTATGGCAAGCTACAGCCAGATAACAGTAAGAAAAATTAATTAGTTGAGAATAACTGCCTATTCCAATTAGACATTGGATTGGTTCTAACCATAGCCATGCAAAGCTCCACTTGACCACACAGCTTTATACCTTTCACTGAATTTTTAACATTAAATGTATTGAAAACAGTTCCGACTGGGAATAGCCCTGTATGGCTATTCCCAGTTGACTGGGAATAGACACTATGTTCTATTGTTAAGCCATTATCTGACACTGGTATAACACATACCAGAATCTTCTTCCTTAATAAGGGATGTTAGATTACTGGTAGTTATGACTATATAATTTCAATGGGTCTAATAAATGGCAAGTAGGCCTACTTGAGAAAATACAATTAACTTTTACTAAACTTTAGTTGTAACAACACAAGATGTTAGCAAAATCTAAACATGTTATTCATTTTCTACATAGGTACTTCATATATGCAAAAACAAGGATTGGCTATTATTATCACCAAAATGACATTAAGAAAGCAAAAGAAAAACTTGGAAATAGTGGACATTCTGAGTTAACAGAATTTAATTTTGGTGGTAAGTTTGTTCCTTGCTTGTTTGTTGCAAATCTTGCAACTCAATTTTAACCCACTTCTAATGCAGCGGTTGTAACTTTCCAGATATGTTAGTCTCCAACAACAATACAAGGATATCTTATTTTTTATTCTGATTAGACATGAGATTAGTCATTAAAATGTAATTATTCTAATTCAGTAACAAAAGGGAATTTAGTACTAGCTATTCACTTGATCAGCCACCCAACGTCGGTGAACTGTGGGTCACAGTTTTTTTGTTTCTTTAATAAAAGTAATATCTCTTATGAAAACATCTGTTTTGATGACTAATACTTTTATTAAAAAAAGCAAGTTTGTTTTCTTGTTTTAAAAATTTGCACTACATTTAAAAGGATATTATTATAAATTTTTTTTATATTTCTTTTATTGGTAGTGATAAAGCTTAGTGTATAATGTCTGAACCAGTAACACTGAATTTCTAAATATTTTTGTCTGTGAATAATTTTTAAATTTTATTTTTTTACAGCTTTAAGTATACTGCCGATTCCTATGTTATTAGACAACTACGCCTATTTGGTTACAGATGCAAAAAATAATAAATCAGTTCTTATAGATCCAGGGCATTCAGAAGCAACTCAAGTATGACGTACATTTATAATATTATTTACAAACTTTCCGTAGTTATTAAAAATATTTAATCTTTTAACAAAATATTTTCTAACAACTTTTGAATCATTTTATTGTTTAGAAAGTTCTGTCACAAAGAAACATCCGTCCTGATGCAATACTTGTAACCCACAAACACTGGTATGTGTTTTTTTTTCATTTGTCATGTCTAAAAATAAACAACATTGCTTTGAACATTAGAGTTTACTTTTAGTCATATTTCTTCTATAATTCTTTAATGCTGGTTGGGCTAGTTTTGCTACCCAACCCTTATTCAAACTTTGGTGTGCACAGAAATAATGATACATTGTACTGTCATGTCAGTTTAACTTGAAGAATACTAGAATAAAATGCAATGGGGCACTATATTGGCTACTCAAAGCAATGTTTTTGTATGCCAAGCTCACAAAATCTTCTTTGTTGACTGTTGTGTCTGGAAGGGTTTCATGTTTTCAGAAGCCACTTGAGCAAATGCTAATCAATACATCTGTAGGACAATGTGGTCAAATAGAGCTTTTGGCTACCAGCCCAAAAGTCTTGAGTTCTTCATCTGCCCAATGTATATATATCTAGTTCTAAAGAGGAACTTTGCTTTTTTACTCAATATATATATAACAAGTCGCTTTTTTACTTTCTCGTATATACGAAGTATAGAGAAAGTCTTGTAAATGTGCACACAAAAAAATCGAGATTTTTGCAAATCTCGATGTTTTACACCTCCCTGAGTCGGAAAAACATAGTTTTGCAATCTTGTTCATATGTCTGTGTGTATCTGTAAACACGACAACTTGAGAACCGTTACAGCTAGGTTGATGAAATTTCATATATAATATATATTGAAATCGTAGATACGTATCAACTTTTGAGCAATTTCCGATAACCGGAACTTTTTCTACATTAAATTTTTCAAAAGCCTATAACTTGAGTACTGTTTCAGATAGATAAATGAAATTTTAGATGTAAGTAAAAGATCTAATTCTCTACCTTCTGGCAAATTTTGAGTAATTTCCGTTCACCGGAAGTAGTAATTTACACTATTTCCGATTTCTCAAAAAAACGCATGTCAATTTATAAAGTACTAATAATAGTCCGCACTATTATGCACATTTTATTTGGCGTTCACTTGGTGTGCAATCGTTTTTTCTACGAGATTCTATTCTATTTTAAAAAGTTTAAGTATTTAAAATGGATTAAAAATCATGTCAATATCCCGAGTTGCCATCCCCTGTTGTTTTATATAAGAATATTCTATTAAGTTTAGGGGAGATCACTCCCGGTTTATTACTCAATATATCTAACAATTCATTGTCTACTGTTCTGTATTTCAGGGATCACAGTGGTGGTAACAGAGAATTGAGGCAGCATTTCCCAAATATTCCTGTGTATGGAGGATCTTTAGACAATGTGCCAGATAGCACGCAGTAATTTTTTTTTTAACTCAATGTTTTTATTATTATTTCTGTCTGCCATTGTTCTTTTTATCAGATGTTCTACTTGTGTTGACCTAGATGTCATTTAGGCATTAAAAACTAAAAATGTATTGAAACTTTAAAAGTCTGATATTAGCTGACATGAAAGGGCATTACCAGTTGGAACATCTGCAAGGAGAAGGGATGTTGAATTTTTTTTATGATAGGGGCAGGGGGTCAATGTGTACATCCACACAGTAAATTAACATCTATATACATAAAGTTAAACTACTTATACCGCACAAAAGATGCATGAATTTAAATTGCAGCCATGCTAAGAAAACTTTTTGTAAAAAAAAATAATTTTTTATTTTTAAGTGTCATTTCAGACCAACAAATTTTGGAGTTTGGAGATCTAAAATTCCGTGTGATTTTTACTCCAGGCCATACTGTTGGTCATGTGGTCTATGTTTTAGATGGGAGCGTCTTTGCTGCAGCTGATAGTTTGTTTTCCGGCGACTGTCTATTTTTAGGAGGTTGTGGTAAGTTCACTAGATGTTACTTTAGTAGCTTGTTTTTTTTTTAATTGCTTTCTACGGTAATGGTAAACTTAACAAAATAGTTATATAGGTTATGTGTGAAACATTCTTAACAATAGGCCTACTGCTTAAAAACCAGATTTGCCAAAGGTTAGATGTGTGGACTTTGTTTCTGTATCAGTATGGTCAGAAGTATAGTGATATTTGAAATTTCAGCAACATAAGATGCCATGACACAAATACACCAAGAGGCATGAGAGTTCAATAGTTATATTAAATGAGTTTAATGTTTCACCTGTAGGGCGCATCTTTGAAACAGCTCCTTCAATTATGCTGCATTCTTTAGACAAGCTGATGTCGCTAAATGAGGATACACTGCTGTGGCCAGGTAGAGGGGGTAAACCTTAGTCGAGGAACAATTTGACTAGTTTTAGCAAGATTTAATTCCTACGAACCCTAGTTTATCTGTTTTAATCTGTCCTTTTTTTTATTCAACTGGTACAAAATTGAATTCAAATTTTAACGTAATTAAATTATCAGGACATGAATATGCAAAAGACAACTTAAACTTTGCAAGTGTTTTGGAGCCAGACAATAGCACACTGCAGGTTAGTGTATTGCAGGGGTTCCCAACCCTGTGCCCGCGGGCGCCATGGTGCCCTCTGAACGATTCATATGTACCCGCCTCTCACTATTTGACAGAGACAGAATTTTTTTCATTAACATTATTTTAAAATAATATTTATTTTTATTCATTTGTTATAGTTTTAATTTTTTTTTTGACTGCCTAGGTTTATTAAATATGTTCGATACTTGTCCCAACTTGTCTAGCAGCGAGCTTGACCGCACTATTTACGTTTTGTAAATACATTTCTCTGTGTGTATGCAATTTGAAAAAAAATACCAAATAATTTTATTATTTTTAAACAGTTTTGTTTATTATTTATTAATACATTATGACTATAATATAATAAGAAAATAAGAAAATAAATTATGGGAAAATGTTAAATGACAAGTTATGGAAGGAGTTTGTCGATTTAAAATAGGTGGAGCCCGCCACCCTACCGATATTTTAGAATGTGCTCTAGAGTAAAAAAAAAGGTTGGGAACCCCTGGTGTATAGTATAGAGATAATGGTATCAACAGACTGATTTTATACATTGATAAACTTTCTTCAGTACTTGATTAAATTGTCAGTCAGTCTTTTATTTTTAATTGTTTCCTCTGGTTGTCTTAGTATGCTATTGGTGAAAACTTGTGCACAAAATTTTACCATTTCAACAAAACAATTTGTAGCAAACTTGAAACAGGTGAAGCTCCAAATACAATGATTTGAGGGGCATGTAGTTGTTTAAGATATACTACCTACAGGGAGGTGAAGATTTCACTGCTTTTCCCTACTAACTATAATCTAAAACCATTTGATGAGTCAATTATAAAATATTGGGCAAAGAAATGATGATAGCCACCAATAAAGGAAAGATTTATAAGAGAAGTGATAGATAGATTTGTACTATCTGTGCAAGAAAACAGAATCAGTCTGGAATTTTTATATGGAATTGCATACAACTTGAGCTTATATTTATATACCCAAAAAAGACTTGTAATTTTACTTTCTTTAAATGTATCAATCAATTTTTACTTTTTCATTTAATCAGAAATTAAACTGAAGTTTTAATGAGAAAATTATTTTGAAAAATAAAAATAGATCCAATTCCAATCTAGTTAGTGGTCCCTATTGAGCTTAGTAATATCAGTAGATTAGTTTTTTTTATTAACTATTGCCCATGTTTTGTACATTGACTTTATAACCTGCATATCTTTTGTCTAGTCAGCCTATTGTCCATATGACAACACAAAAATAAATGCTTATTAAAATCTATGAAATTTGTCTTCACAAGACATTAGAAGAGTATATTTTATTCAACTGTGTTTTTTTTTTTTTTACTTTTTCTATGAAATGTTTTAATACACACTTATCAAATGTGCTTTTAGTAACTAACAACTTAGTATAAAAAATATTTAAATTTTATTTACTTTTACAGACCGGATTTTCAAGTGCCATTGTTATTTTCAGAAAAAATTCGAATGGGTACTAAGCCAGAGAGAGAACAATTTGTGCACTGTAAGTAGTTAATTCACCCAACCTTTTTCCACCACAAATGTTTTTTTCCCCATACTTTTTATTTTAAAGCCTCATTACCAATACTATTTTCTATTATGCTATAATTTATAGTGTCCATCAACCATGAGAGAAGAAAAAGCTTACAATCCATTTCTGCGTACATCAGAAAAGGCTGTGCTACAATCCATTGGAATGGTTGATAGTGGAGACTTTACAAAACCTACAGATGATATCAGATCAAGAGCTCTTTCTCTTATAAGAGAGCAAAAAGATAAATTTAAATATAAACTTTAATCTGTGTGTGAAATAAAACTTTATTAGAGAGCAAAATCATAAATTTAAATAGAAGACTTATCCATGTGAAACAAATCCCTAATTGATAGTGCAGAGTAAAACAATTAATCTTAAATTTAAATCTGTGATATGAAATATACATTTTGAAAAAAAAATCATTTCCATTTTTAGTATCTTTTTTTACAAATAAAAGCACAATTGTGTTCATTTCAGCATAAGGTATAAGGTTACTTAGATTATTTCACAATACAATAAAATATGGTGTTGTTTGTTTGTTGTTGAAATTTGTATGTGTGTTGTTTCATTCTATCATAATATTATGGTTTATTGACAATGGTTTCTTTGAACAATAACCTAAAGGTGTATTTTTCAAATGTCAAAATATCTAAACAAATATGTATAATGTACTTATGCAATTAAATTAAGAAAAACTAATGGTCATTGTTTTTTCTTTCAACACAGTTTAAATACAAAATTTATTTTTAATACTATAAATATATTTTTTTCAAATAAAGCAGTTTAAAAGGCATTGGTCCATAACGCCTTTTAAAAAGTTATAAAATATTGTAGTTGTAGGAAATGTTTAAAAACAACTTAGATTTATAAAAATTAATACAAAATCTGATTGACTTAAAAGAAAAAGAATCATTATCATTTTTTTTTAAAGTTTGAAATATAAGCATTCTTTAATCATTCACTATTTCTTCCTTTAAATCAAAAAACATTTTTATTAAACTTCCAAGACACTTTCATTAAGGTATTACAAAAAAATGTTTCTACCTCCAATACATAAAGTAAAAAAATCAAAACAATACCCAGTAAAAATTGCACTGACTATATATTAGTTCCAAGTTATTATTACACCATGCGATGAATTGTTTCTCTGTCAGCTTGTGACTCAATGTCAGACAGATTGTTCCACCACTTTTGTAAAAAACTTTGAACAATAAGTTTAAACCAGGGTGTCAACAATAGTCCTTTACTATCTGCTGAATCTGTATTAAAAGAGATGAACCCACATTCAGAACAAATTTAATGACAAATGTATTGGCACACAATAAACACTAATTTAACGAAAAAAAACTGGTTACACTATTTACATATAAAATGCTAGCATACATAAAAACTCACCAACTATATCTTTCAATTCCTGTTGACTAACATATCTGTAACTTTTAACCTCATTAGGGTTAACTTCTACATCAACATCTCTTTGTATAAAGAGAATATAATCAATTTCATGCTCTCCCCATTTGTAATCTTTGGGTACATTCTCAGCTTTGTACAATATCCGTGTCAGGTAGTGGAAGTCCTCCAAAGGCACCTAGAAAATTGGGCTTTAGAATAATGCATCTTAAATGCAAAATCTGTTGAAGAATGATAGATGTAACTATTTCTGTGATTTGGGCTTAGGTAGATAGTATGGTCAGCACTATGCCAAGCTGATTTACTTTCCCTAACAGAGGTTTCTTGTACTCATTAGAGCTGGGTTAACTCAGGGATAATTAATGATTGAAGCCTAGAATTCTAACTCAAGACTTTCAGGTTAACAGTTGTATGCCCTACCGTTCTACCATTGTGTTATACTGTACAATGTATGTAGTACTCTTTTTATTACAATTATACAAGTAACTCATCCAGCCTAATGTACACAAAAGACACATGCAATCGATATAGATATATATAAATGGATGTGTGGGTAAAGGGGTCTTTAATTCATTACGATACCATTCATCACATCACTGTAAAACTTTACGTGTTGTCAAGAATACTATTGTAAAGGTTTCTTCTTTAAAACAATTACAATTTTAAGTGCAGTTTGGTGCCCAGAGTTCCCTAACAGCTATCTTAACATCTGGAATCCATTATTTGGGCATCCTGATTTAACCGTCAACCTGTAACAGGCGCATTTACCCGTTAGGGCTCTCCTATGAGCACTACGGCACCTATATTAATTTTAAAAAGCATGCTACTCTAGGGGCACGTGGGCTACTATTTTCAATGACTAAACCCGCACACCTCAGTAATGTAAGTGAGCTATCTCACTGCTAAGGATAGTGATGGACCTGAAATCAAGACTTTTATACAGCCTGGATCATCTGGAAGGTAGTGTAGACAAAGCAGCGCTCCACCAATCAAGTTCCAAGAAATATATCACAAGCTTTCTTTATATTAGTAATAGTTAGTAAGACTAAATTGCAGCAATGCTTGATGAGTACACTAGTACTTTATGGAAAATTTACACTGTAGAAAAAAATTGCACAATAACTTCCTCTACCACAACCTACAAGCCCTAAAGCTATCAAGCAGCCATGCATTTAGAAAATCCAGGCATTTGACCAAATCATTTAACACGTTTCCCTTTATCAAACAGCCCTTGTTAATGACATTCAACCCATCTCTTGTCTGTGACCCCAAAACAGCATAAGGGACTTAACTTATTGAGCACTTACATTAACTCTTAGCTTAAACTACTAGTGTGGGACAGCATGGCGAGATGGTAGAGATATAACTGCTAACCCAAAAGTCCTTGAGTACAAATCCAAGGTTCCGGTCCGTGGAATGTCCTTGAATCATCTGGGCACCTTACTAATGTTATGGAAAGTATAGGTGGCTGGGCATGACCACGCTATCCCTTTATATGCTGAGGTAAATGACACAGGTGAACTTTACTTCACCTGCCCCATTCAGATGGGCACTTGTAACTACTACTGCAATGTTTATAAACATAGCATCCAATTTATAAATAACACTGACTTTATTGTAAATTAGGTAGCTAAGACTATTAACGATTTACTCAGTTCTAAAGGATTTCTAAAAATGAAAAAATTACACAGTACACCATAGGTCACTGTCCAAGCAATGCATAAAAAAATAGTTATAATTTTTTTTTAAGTGACACACCTGTTCAGCTTTAATACCCAGTTCATGAAGTAATTTGCGTTGTGCAGCCCGTTTAACACCTATTGCATCAGTTTCATCAAGTTCAGCTGGTAAATTCAGCGGATGACTGCAACATGTATTCGTGAAATGATCTGGGGACATAGGGTTTGCAATCAATATGTAACATCTTTTCCTAATCAGCACATGAAATGTAATATAACTGATCATGTTTTTATGAACCAAAATTCCCATGACTTTTTTTTACTAATGCCTTACTAAAGTCATGAAATAATACAATACAATTATTCTAGAGTCCAGCTTATACTGATAAAAACAATTGTCTAGTAAGAAGCACACAATTGAACTCATTAGGTAAAAATTACAGACATTACAAAATGTTAAAATGGAAGGCTGGTAATGAACAGTTAGTATGAAAAAAATATATACAACTTTTTTTACAGGGCTTTTTTTTTTTTAATAGCAAAAGCTTTTGAAAAAATGGTTTAGATGCCCAAAACTACAACTTCAAAATTAGTCAAGAACCATACATAAGTGCAGTTGTTGGAGGGTAAAATAAACAGGATTAATAAAGTAAACAGAAAAAACTAACCTGGAAAAGTAATTTTTGCTTCTGCCCTTTGCTGAAGCAACAGTTCCCCTTTTGTGTTAAAAAGAAACACACTAAATGCTCTGTGCAACATTCCTGACAAAGAAATTGCCATTAAAAAATCATATCAGTGTAAAAAATCATAAGTGTTCAATAATTCTAAGGAATTAGTCAAATGGCAGTTATTATTATAAATTAAAATTTAATTGCTTACCTTTTTCTATATTATCTAGAAGATGGCACACTTTTTTGGATGCAGATCCAATATTTTTATCATCCTGGTCCACCAAAATACATTCTTCCTCCATTAGTTTGACCTGAATTTCATCAAGTCCCGTTAATACATCATCGTTTGACATTCTGGAAATTCAGTGTAGAAATGTATATATAGTATAAAGGTAGCTAACATCATTTTTAAGCTCATGAAAAAACATCTATCTTGTATCCAATTTTTAAATATGTCTTAGTTTGGTAATTTTTTCATACATCTCAAATTCTGGTTCAACTATGCTTTGAAGTGTGAATATTTTTAGCACATAGTTATTATAAAATTAATAATTAAAGTCCATATCTGAACTAGCTAAGAATAGACTTAAGCAGGAGAGGTATACAATTGCAATGAACATTGTTGACTAAATGAAAAATAAGGTCCTCAATAACATATTTAATCATACAAATATATTATTTGTTCCTTTGTTAATGAAAAGCAAGCATATGACTTTTAAAAACAAAAATCCAAGGGTTAAATTTTGTCTGGCATCAAGGCTTATTATAGAAACAAAAGAAATACCTGTCATGTTAACACAGGTCTACAGACTAGATTTTAAGAAAGATTGGAAGAAAATTTTGATTTTTACAACCAGTTTGTCACCTTTGGGGATGTCCTAGCGGTAGAGCAATAAACTGCTTCCCCAAAAGTCTTGAGCTTAATTACAGATTCAAATCAGTTAAACGGCCCTGAGTCCACCCAGCTGGGTATAGTGCTGACTACACTAACCCTTCATATGCCAAGTTTACAGAAACAGGTGAACTACTTCAATTAGCAATATATAACAGGTTCCCAATCTAGTCTATGGGATCCCTCTTGGAAACGCTAACCTGTAGGCTAAACCAAAGTTTGTAGACATTAACAAAGAGATTTTGAATGTAATCCAACTTTCAGAATTTATTTAATTTTTTAAGTTAATGAGACAATAGAATTACATGGAATTACAACAAAAAGTTAAAGTGCTATGGAGAAGATGAGTAAGTTTTTTGAACTAAAGTATTAAATGGGGTTTGTATAGAACCTGCTTGGGTAAAATCAGTCTTTCAAAAAATGTAATATATCTTGCGCCCCAATTAAGGGGTAAGCCTTTGCCAGTAATACATGTCTGACAACTTTTCAATAAGTACATAATACAGTTAGAAAAATTTACATTAATCTGGAGTCCTCAACACATCTGTTTAAACAACTGTCAAAAGCTATGGATTCTTATCACAAGGTTCAGCCTTTACAGTATGTTGGTTGTCAAAAGGAAAGGTGAATTGTGTCTTTAAAGTGAAAGGGGAAATTATGTTTTCCGAGAAGTGCAAGGAAACATGACTTTTTTTTTATACATCAACAACAAAACGTGGTTGGGGAGAGTAGCAGATATATTCAATAGAAAAGTAGGCTTAGTCTGGAGCTTCAGGCAAAGAAAGCTAATATTATGGCAAATTTATAATAATCTCAAGGTTTTTATCAAAACAGCAAAATTGGAAGGAAAAAAAAAACCTTGAAACATGTTAGAGAACCTATGTGGTACATGAATCTGAATGTAAAATAAATGAAATTTTGAAAAAGGAAATTCTGAGCCTCTTAAATCCTTTAAAAACTAACTATGGCATTATTTTTAGTGTTACTGAATGAATTGTTCCAGTTGGTAAAATGTCCATGCAAAATTTACTGATTTAAATATTAATTGTAAGTTTTGCATGTTGGTGTTAAATTCGCGACAGTACAAAGTTTAGTATTGCTTGGAGTTATGACAGGGGTTGTGTGATGGGTAAGATTTTTCTTTAGGTAGACATAATTATTTCAAAAATCTAAATGAAGCTAAGCAAATTGCCTAGCATATAGTTTATGGGGCAAAGCAGGGCACTAAACACCACCATACCCACACAAAACCCCCTATAAAACTACTAATCTACTTCTGAGGTAAAAATCACTGCTGTTCCTTGATCACAGACAAGCAGAGGATTTATCTTATGTAATTTATGACCCTTTTGGACCAGCAGAAGGTAGATGAAACAGGAGTTACTCTCATTGCTCTTCCCTCAAAATTTCTCACCTTTATAAAACCATTATGTGAACTTTTTTTCCAAATAGACATCACTTTGTAATAAACCACATGAATTTTTCAAAGTTATTCTTTGTTCAAGTCTTCAAGCATTAGTTACTGTCTGTTTTGACAAAAATGTTATAACTATAAATAGAATAGTTTTATTTTGGTGAATTTTTTTTTGCACAGTGGTTGATGCCAAGCTACAATGGGAGTCATTTGTCTGGTTTTACCATGCTGTAACTATTTTATTATTCACAGAGGAAACCTTTATTGATCAATATCAAAATGGTTTTGTTTGTTCAATAATAACTACAATATTTTTGTCCACTAGCTTTCAAAACTAAACGAAAAATGGAGGCCTACAGATTTAAAGCCGGAGATGTACACATAATATAATGACATCATTGATTCTAGAGTAAACAGAATTAAAATTCCGATGCCGAAAAAAATACACAATAATAATGACGTCATAGATACTTGATAATAAAGACACTAACATTCCTGCCTAAATTTATTTTGTCAAATCTTATAATGTGTAAGATATGTAAGTATAATGTTGCACTATTTTCAATATTAGAAAATTTCTTGGAATAGAAGAAATCTTTAAACATGTACAAGGCCTATTGCTCTACTGTCTTTTTTACCCTACTGGCCTATATATATTATAATACTAAGTGACTACCCAGAGCAACTGCATTCCACCAAGCAGAAACATGGCAATAAGCTAACGAGCCTCATCTGCCCGAGGGTTCAAACTCTAGACTTTTTGGTTTAGCAACCATGAACTTTACCATCGCAACCATGCCAACCCCTAGCTGCGCATCAAAAAGGTTGTTTTCATGGCTTGAGTTCCAATCCTATTGGCTCATAGTATTTATTAAATTTATTTAGCTTTTTTTCTTCTATTGTACTTAGTAAATAAAAGCTGTCTGTTAAATTTTTATAGGGTAACTAGGTTTAGACCCTAGAGTAAGAATTGGTTAGGAATTAGGGTTAGGGAGGATTTATATATGCATTCGCAGTACATTGAAAAGATTGCCATCAAGGGAGGCAAGTTTTTTCCCTTGCTATTGTTCTATATGATGATTATGTGAGCTATGTAAAAAGGCGCACCATCAAAACGGTCCAGGACTAACGCGCCAGTCAAAATAGCCTCAGCATATTGGCTTCTGTCAAATGGGCTCACGACAGCATGACTTCCGACATATTGGCTCCAGACAAATGAATCGTATGACCACTACTGGCATAAAAGTAACCATTTTGTCCTACCTAAATGCACAGCGTGGACTTATCTCACCACAAATTGTATTAGAGTAGCCCATTTCTGGAAGTCATAACTAGATGATCCTTAAATTTAAAACATACTATTTCTTATACTAGATAAAATAATTTAAAAATAAGGCATGCCGAACAAGAGATGCATACATTGTATTACTTGTGTTGGCTAAGCAAACTAAAGAGTATTGATGAAGGGGTCGCACTTGCAGATGTCATATTCAATGAGGACGTTTGGCCAGGAGACTAAGTCTCTACAGAAACCGTATTGACAGGGGCCCTTTTGTCAGGAGCCTAGTTGTCGGGAGTAGTAATCACTGGTGCTATTTTGTCAAGAGCAAAATTGACTATAATCAAATCCCTTATGTTGGCAGCCTAAATGATGGGAGCCTATTTGTCTGGAGCCTTTATGACGGGATCCATTTGTCGCTGGCCCTTTTGACAGGGCCGTTTTGATGCCCCATGATGTAAAAAAATATTAATTATAAAATAAATAAAAGTCATTTTTGCCTGTTGTCAAAGCTTTGTAGATTTAGACTGAAACAAAAATGTCTCTGCTGACTGCTGAAAAAACAGCCTTGTACTGGTAGTAATGCTGAATCTTCATGTATAATGGAAAAGAAACAGTTCTCTCTAGTTTTTCTAAAAATATTATTTATAGGAATAGGCCTACACACAAAATTTGGCATGTTTATAGTTGTAGTTACAAATCTTATTCTTAAAGTATATTGTTTTGCAATATTTTGAGTAGGCATATGCATGATTCGCCATATACAGTCATGGCGATGATAATGAAGATCTCTCCAACTTAAAATCCAATTGCCGAATTTGATCTGTGGTGGCCTCACCAGTTTTGTGTTATTCTGGGATAATTTCAATTTGTATAAATTTTTAGAGAGAGCCATTGTTAATTGTTATTAGAATCTACCTTTGGATCTAGAATTATTATTTAGATTTTAAATACTTTTAATAGCAAAATGTGCTTTATTTAGATCTAGAATCTAGATAGATCTAGATCTAGATTTTACTTCTAACCCAGATCCTAAGGTCCTAAAGCAATGAGTTTCTTTGATGGGAAAAATAACCAACTTCTATTCGAACGTAAATATAAGGTGATACAACTTTGAACCGGAAGTAGATCTAGTCCATGAACTTGGGTCAAACCCTAGGCCTAAGGCCTAAAACATTCGATTCCTAAGCAGCTCATAACGAGACTCATAATTTAATATGCTATTTGTAATGTAAATCTATAAAACTGCCTCGCAGAAACGGCGGACCGGTTATAAATTATGATAAAGAAGAGGGTTTAATAACTTTCCTGTTGTATTCATTGTTTTGTCATTGTTTTCGAGGGGAGGGGGTGGAGGAAGGGCTCTTAGCTATAATAATAAACATAGCATCATACCGATCTTTATAGAAGTCACAATGTATTAGTATAGCGTCTACAAAAACTTGAGACACCCCAACCGCTTACTATCACTCTATCCGCGTCCTCACCGTTCATTTTAGACACCCCCCCCCCCCTTCAAATTAGACATGTACACAAAATATTCTGTAATTCTTTTAAAACTCATTCCATTTATTTACACAGCATTAACAAAGTCACTATTCGAAGGCTGCTCTTACGCAGAGGCGTAGCGAGGGGGGAGCGGGGGGGTGGGACATATGTCCCCGGGCGCCGACCTTCAGGGGGGGGCGCCAAATCGAAAGTTTGAGAGGGGGGTGCAAATGAAAAGTTCGAGGGGGGGGGGGCTGCGAATCGATAGTTTGAAGGGGGGTGCAAATAAAAAGTTCGATGGAGAGTTGCAAAATCGAAAGTTTGTCCCCGGGCGCCGGGAAGGGTCGCTACGCCTCTGCTCTTACGTGTCCGTGTTTTTGTATTATTTCTGTCACGCTTTGCTCATCAACAATGCTCCCAAGTTAGGTGAATATATTCATTTTCTTTAGCGATTCCTCTGCCTCTCTAGCGACCTCTGCCTCTCTAGCGACTCCTGCCTCTCTAGCGACTCCTCTGCCTCTCTAGCGATTCCTCTGCCTCTCTAGCGACTCCTCTGCCTCTCTAACGACTCCTCTGCCTCCCTAGCGACTCTTCTGCCTCTCTAGCGACTCCTCTGCCTCTCTAGCGATTCCTCTGCCTCTCTAGCGACTCCTCTGCCAGTGATAGCCATGTTTTTACCCACAGTGTTTCTTCCAGACTTTTTCTCCGGGAAGGGCACTTGATATTTTCGGGGGGGGGGGGGGGGGGGGGGCGGTCAACATTTTCCGGGGGTGGGGGCGGACACTGGTTAAAGTATATATTTTCTCTGTAAATTCCATTTCGTTCGGGGGGGGGGGGGGGCGGTACACTTTCTTTGGCCGGCCCACTTTCCTTTTTCCCTGGGGATTCCAGTCGATAGCATGTCTTGCAATATTTTCTTTTTCTCTTCTTAACGTGTGTTGATCCATCCCCATTTACGAGCCTTTTTAGATTTTAAAATCTAGAATATTAATCTGTCAATGCACTTCTAAAATCATTTTACATTACCTCTTTTTAACGAAACACCACTGCTCAAAAATAGGCCCAGTACACGTGTTGAAAACATGTGTGAATGTGTAGGGCCTACTTAATAATTAAACGTGTTTAGTAAAGTTTCGTTTATTTTGGACTGGGGTAAGAAGCTAAGTTGGGTTCTACCCTGCTGGATTTAACTAACGCGGGAAGAGAACTCACATTGAGGTGAAAAGTTGTTACAATATGCAAAACAAGAATTAGATTTTTGATATGTCATATTCTGAAAATTGTTGAGAAATCGGATTATATATCGGAGCAGAGGCGTAGCGAGGGGGGGGGGGGGATGTGCGGATCGCACCGGGTGACATTATTTAGGGGTGACACCAAGGCACAAAACAGCAAAATATATAGAGAAAAACTGGATGCAAATCGAAAGTTTGATGGGGGGGGTGCAAATCAAAAATTTGAAAGTTTGTCGCTACGCCTCTGGGGGGTGACACCATTTAGTGCCG
Source organism: Physella acuta (assembly GCF_028476545.2). Classification (NCBI taxonomy): domain Eukaryota; kingdom Metazoa; phylum Mollusca; class Gastropoda; family Physidae; genus Physella; species Physella acuta. Next base: position 190,277 of record NW_026731787.1, read on the forward strand.
CACCGGGTGACACCCGACCTCGCTATGCCACAGTATCGGAGTAAAAGTGTCTTTACCAGTTACCGGAAATCGCTTAACGGTGTAAAGGAATCTGCACACAGAAGCTAATTATTATACATATTTAGATATTTTTTTCCACTTAACTTTGACGGTACTCACGTTTTCAGTACTTAAGAAACAAGGGATACAGTAGCTTTTGTAAAACAAGTTTTTGAATTACCTTTAAATATTTGGGGTAACTCAAAAATTAAAAAGTAATCTAAATTTAAGATCTCAATATTTGCATATGAAATTGTATCTACCTAACTGAAAAAGCACTCAAGTTAACTTGTTCTTGCAGAAATTGAGCAACGCATCACTTCTGCTAATCGGAAATAGCTCTAGAATCGACAGAACCATGTGCATACAATCTACAATTTAAGTGCGAAACTTTGCCCACCGAATTGAAAAAGTAGCCTACTCAAGTTTTAGGATTTAAAAAAAAACAGAATGAGAATAAGGACACAACTCGATCAAACGTTGACAGAAAACTACATAAATTGGATACAGTACTTGTATATTAAATTTGGTCAACCTAACTGAAACGGTCTTCAAGTTATTGTGGTCACACCAACACAGAGAGAGATAAAAAGGCAGGACAACATAAAGACAATATTTCAGAGCAAAGTATTTCCGATTTAGTAACGTTGAGATTGTTTAAAATCTAGATTTTGCGTGTTTACAACAAATTGTTTATATTCCGTATACGAGAAAGTAAAACTGAGAAATAGGCAGGCAGACATACAGACAATATTTGAAATGTAAGAACAAAGTATTTCCGAATTTGTAATGTTGAAATTTTTTTTAAATCTAGATTTTGAGTGTTTGAAACAAATTGTCTATATTCCATATACGAGAAAGTAAACTGAGTAAATATACTTTCTCAAAACCAATTCTTCAATTCTAATTGTTCTGTATTTCTCAAAGATTCAATCAACTCATTTTTATAGGCGTGGCATAGCAGTAGAGTATTAGACTGCTCACTCGAAATTCTTAAGTTTGAATCCGAGTTCAAATTGAAGCATGTAACTGAGTCAATCCAGCTCTGATGGGTATCTAAGTCGTTTTAGGGATTGTAAAAGCGACAGGGCTTAATGCTGACCACACAAACCCTTCATTTTCCGAGGTCATGCAAACAGGTGAACACTACTTCACTTGCCCCTTTCAGGTTTTGAAGAGGGAACTTTACTTTTTATTGCTATAATAAATGCAGCGAAACCTACCTTAATAAACCGGGAGTAATCTCCCCTAAACTTTCTCAAATATTCTTATATAACACTACGTGGGATGGCAACTCGGAATATAGACATGATTTTTAATTATTTAAACTTTAAAAAAAAGAATAGAATCTCGTAGAAAAAAGAATTGCGCACCAAGCGAACGCCAAAACAAAATGTGCATAATAGTGCGGAATATTATTAGTACTTTATAAATTTACATGTGTTTTTTGAGAAATCGGAAATAGCGTAAATTACTACTTCCGATCAACGGAAATTACTCATAATTTGATGGAAGGTAGAAGATTAGATTTTTTACTTACGTGTGAAATTTCATTTATTTATCCGAAATAGTACTCACGTTATAGACTTTTGAAAAATTCAAAGTAGAAAAAGTACCACTTCCGGTTATCGGAAATCGCTCAAAAGATTATACGGATCTACGATTTTGATAAAATACGTGTATATGAAATTTCATCAGCCTAGCTGTAACCGTACTCAAGTTATCGTGTTTACAGACACACAGACACACACACAGACATACACACAGACATACGGACAAGATTGCAAATTATGTTTTTCCGTATCAGTGAGGTGTAAAACGTCGAGATTTCCAAAAATCTCGATTTTTTTTTTTTTGCATGATTACAAGACTTTCTCCATACTTCGTAAATACGAGAAAGTAAAAAAGTAAAAATGGTAATCATAAAAATCAACATAAAACTTCGGTTTAGAACTTGAAAAACAGATTTAGCATTTAATCGAAATAAGCGTTCCAATTATATCTGGCTTCTCTCTCTGAGATGACGCCGTTGCCTGAAATATATTGAATAAAATTAGTCTTTAAAAATATGATTTATCTTTTAAATTTTAATAACCTCTTAAATAGTATATTATTGACGCTTATTGTGTGAAGATACAATGTCTTACCGTCTTCATCAAAAAGGTGAAACAGATGTGGGAAGTCTTGAGCGTTGAGAACTTCATCGGCGACTCTGTCCAGCTCGAGGAAGTAGAGAGGGGCGTTCTGTGGGTTGGGGAAACCTTCTTGTCTCCAGCCCTGGTCAAATTCTTGTTTGCTCACTTCACCGTTACCTGTGAGAGAAAGTTTACAGTGGCTGTTTAACTAATTGTTACAGCTAAATTGATGAAATTTCATATATAAGTATAATTTCAAAATCGTAGATCCGTATCAACTTTTGAGCGATTTCCGATAACCGGAAGAGGTACTTTTTCTACTTTGAATTTTTCAAAAGCCTATAACTTTAGTACTATTTCAAATAGATTAATGAAATTTCACCCGTAAGTAAAAGATCTAATTCTGCACCTTCTGTCAACTTTTGAGTAATTTCCGTTGACCGGAAGTAGTAATTTACGCTATTTCCGATTTCTCAAAAAATGATTGTGAATTTACAAAGTACTAATAATATCCCGCACTATTATGCAAATTTTATTTAGCGTTCACTGGTGTGCAATTCTTTTTTCTACGAGATTCTATTCTATTATAAAAAGTTTAAGTATTTAAAAATGGATTTAAAATATTGTCTATGTCCCGAGTTGCCATACCCCCGTAGTGTTATATTAGAATATTCGAGAAAGTTTAGGGGAGATCACTCCCGGTTTATTTTAGTATACCACAATCCTTAATTCTGCTCTACCAGCTCTAACCAATGGCTAACTATTCCCTCGCCCCCTGACCCTATGACCATTTATTCCCTCGCCCTCTGACCCTAAGACTATTTATTCCCTTTTCTATTGACCAAATTATCAAACGACAAACTATTCCGCAGCCTAGTGACCAAATGATCAACTGTTTTCGAATGCCAAACAAGACGATACAAAGATAGTTCATCCGACTTTAAGTATCTTACCATTGTCATCAAAGTGAAGCCAGAACCTGTCAAACTCAGACCTTTGCAAAAGGTTATCACTTCCGGCGTATCTCTGAAAAAGGTTGTCGTAGTTGGTTCCGCCGCCAGGCTGGGCAACGACGCTGTAATTGCATCAATTGTATGGCTAATGTAGGAGTATTCTAAAAATTTCTTCTTTTTTTCATAAACATGTACATTAACTAATATAATTAACGTAAACCAAAATGAATAAGTTAAGAAAATAAAATGTAAGAACATAACCATTAAGAACACATCCAATTTACACACACATTTTGCACATAAAACACATACAATTTAGCACAGATTGGTCACAGGAAACGACGTAAAAGTAAAGACCTCCTACACACACAGACGTATACACAGCATACATGTACACAAATCAATAACAAATAAAATGTTACATAATAGCAATAACAAAATCAAATCTCTTAAAAATTGCTTAATTAAACTTACCAGCCAAAGATGGCTATAGTCAGTAGAGCGAGGGTCCTCATGATGTTCTGGAACCGCGTGGTAACGATAGATCTCTGGTCCTGCTTTTATAGCCCGTGGGTCAGGACATGCACTCGTGACACAAACTTGCAATCTCAGATTTTTTAAAAAGTATTTTCCCAAGGTATCGTCAGTACACTTGTTTTAACAATCAAAGATCCACTTTAAAAAATATCATGATATGTGTTTGGTTAGACGCAGTGGCGTCGCTAGGTCGGGTGTCACAAGGTGCGGCACTTCGTGGTGTCACCCCCACCCCCAAGAAATACTATATATATGTTTGTGTGTGTGTGTCTATGTGTTGGCCTATAATTTACATATATGCCACATACGCGTACTTGTATGTGTAAAAGCTTTATTCGCTGCGGACTTAATAGTAACGATGTTTATCTAAAGTCTGTTAATAATACAGTTTGATGTAGCATTGTTTTCTTTATAGTTAGCACGTTTACGTCATGGTGCCACCTCCACCCTCTTGTAATAATTGTCAATCTGTACTTGAAAGACTTTTTAACTTTAAGTAATCATTAATGGAACTGGAAAAAAATAATTTTTTCTCCTTTACATTTTACTATTTTATTTGCATTGGTGTCGCCTCCCCAAATGGTATCACCCGGTGCGGTCCGCACCCCCGCCCAGCCCTCGCTACGCCTCTGGTTTGACGTTTAGCCTACTCACGTTAGGTGTTTTTAATCGGTATTCTACTAAACTTCACTACTGTTCACGTGCTTGTATATTTACTGGTGTTTTGTTTTAATGGTGTTTATTGGTTCTGTTTGTTCAGAGCATCTGCACTATGTGTAGAACTGCAAAATATGCAATTGTTTAGAAAACAATGTTCTTAGTTTCCAAAATGTTTTATACAAATTTATTTTAATGCGTTAATCACTGCAATGTATTGTGTAGTGCAAGTGTGAAGATGCTGTGGTGTATTGGAAATGGTGTGTGTGATCTGGAAGAGGTGATTGGGTGTGGGTCGTGTTATAAGTGGATAAAGTGTGGGTTGAGCTATGTAGGCTAGTGTGATGTGGGTCAAGGAGTACGCGTATAATGTGTGTTTTATGTTCTGTGGATGTTAAGCTGATTGCGAGAAGGGTGTATGGTGTTATGTTCAGGTTGTTGGATAATGTTTGAGGCGTGTGGATCGAGGTTGTGTTGTGTTTGGTGTATGCTTTATGACGTTGCGTGGTATAAACTGGAATGCTTTTTGATGTGGAGCAAGGCGATGTTAGTTTTGACCTTCTTTGTATGTTGTGTGTGGTGTGGTGTGTTGTAAGGTGAATTCTGTGTCGAATGTTGGATGAGTGATTGGGATTACAAGGGTATGTTTTTATTTATAGTATTTGTTGTAGTGGGATGTGTTGTATCGTGTCGTGCCGGATGAGATGCGGTGTATTATTTCCCATTCAATCCCTTTTTTTTTTAGAATCTCAATAGTTAAAAATTACTTTCATGAGTATTACAAAAAAAAAACAGTTGTTTTTGTGCTTTTCTTATTTCTGTCCTCGAAATATACATTGTAGAGTTTCACACTGTGTTTGTATAAAGAAATATTTTCTCTGGTATATATTAATGCCTTTAGGAATATTCGCGAAAAACAAGACTTGTTTAAATTACTTCTGGGGATCGATATACTATCTCACGCAGCGGTATAGCGGGTAGTCGATAACTGTTTTTATATAACCTATATATCGACCGTTTTTAGAACAGTTTTAACTTTATATTGTTCAGCCAAGTGACCTTAAAATAATTTTATTTATTGTGGCTTTGCTAACTTTTATCTATCTGCAGATGTTAATCGCACTTGATTTTACACGAGTTTAAGTGTGAATTTTACATTCAATCTAATCTTTTAACCTGTTGTTACACTTAATTTTTTTTCTAGAACATTCCCATAACACAACAGTTGATTCAGTTAAGTTGAAAAATCCGACAATGTGGGAAAGAAAGTATTTTTAACCGCTTTAATGAAGCAAAGTTTAAAAATAAAATGCAAAATGTCGGTTTACTTTAAATGCCCAGTACTTTTTAAAAAAGGATTGTGTTTAAATGCAAATATATATATATATATATATATATATATATATATATATATATATATATATATATATATATATATATATATATATATATATATATATATATATATATATATATATATATATATATATATATATATATATATATATATATATATATATATATAAGCATATATGTCTGTATGTGTGTTTGTCTGTCTGTTTGTCTTCTATGCATTACTACATCTTTCATCCAATCTCCATGAAACTTTGGTAAGTTATTGAGAATACTCCTGGAGAGGTATATGCAAAAAAAATAATTAAATATACCGTATATAAAAACTAAAAGTCGATTGCGGTGTGACACCTTTAATCCGGTCGTCGTGAAACTCTGAGGAGTTGATTAGAACACTAAAAGAGTTTTTTCTGCAAAAAAAAAAAAACTTCTTTTAATTTTGCAAGGAAAATCTTTGGTAACGAGGCAATATAAGTAGTATAGTAATTTTGTTCAGAAAGGTATACATTAAAGAAAAGAAGTCACCCAGTATCACGTTAAGTTAGGTTAGTTGAGCCTGTCGTCCCTCCAGGGACATAGGCCGCTGACAAGAGCTTTCAAGGCGTCTCTGTCCTGGGCTAGTCTCTCCAACTGTCCCTAGGTGTATCCAATCTTCTTAATTTCTTCTTCCAGGTCACGTCTCCAGGTCTTTCTTGGTCCGCCTCTCCTCCTCCTACCCCGTGGATTCCAGACAGTATCATGTACATGTTCCGAAATAAGTTAAAATTGTATCCACACCACTATAGTCAAACTAACACCTTTTTATAGATTAAGATGGTCCACTGATTTTTCGGTTCCCCCATCTCTTTTACAGGTACTCATACTCGACTCACTCCTCTTCTGACTTATTAATCTTAATGTTCAAAAATGGAACTCATACTCTGCAAAAATCATGTATAATATGTACCCATCTTTAGAGTGAAAGAAATAGCTATCAATTTAAATCTACAACAGTCCTCGTATGTCTAATGATGAGCATAGTAATGCACCAGTGGAAAAATTTGGGACTAAGATACGCTACCATAATTACATGTCTGAGGCACATCTAATCTATGAAGTTAAAATAGAGTCGGTTTATTTGTATGTGGCGGACGGATATGTTTGTGGATGACATGCGTATAGTAAAAAATTCTACTTGATCGCAATTGTGTAATATTTTTTAAGTTTTAATTTTTGTACTAAAATCAAAATTGATGTTTAGAAAATTCACTATAGATAGTTTTTAAATATTTTATTTTACAACTAAGTATTTTATTGAGCTAATAAGCAAAGAACAAAATCATACTAAATGTATTACCCTTCACATATTTTTTTATTTTGTCTGAGGAAAGTTTCAAATCACACCCCTTTGTAACAATTACTTGCCTGAATAGATGACGTACAAATTGTTATAAGTAAATCAATGTTATATTTTAATTATACCTTTAATTTATTTTATAAGCTGAATGTACTGTTTATTAATGATGATTTTTAACCTCTAGGTTTAAGTACATCTTTCGGTTAGCGTTATTATTTGCGTTTATGTTCCCGTTTATGTTTGCATTGTTTTCTGCTCTATTGTTTGTGCTTGCGTTTAGGTTTGCGTTTATGTTTTTCTTTGCGTTTAATTATAGGCTACGTTTGTATTTATGTTTTCGTTTATAGTTGTATTTGTGTTGTTTGTTTTTATCTTTGCGTTTAAGTTTCCGTTTGCGTTTAAGTTTGTGCTTATGTTTGAGTCTTCATTATTATTATTTTTTGCGTTATTGTTCTCTTTTTTTGTTATATTTTTTTATTTGTTATTTTTTTACTTTTTTGTATACGAAGTATAGAGAAAGTATTGTAATCGTGCAAAAATTCGAAATTGATGTTGTCACAAATCTCGACGCTTACACCTACCTCAGTCGGAAATACATAGTTTACGTCCGTATGTCTGTGTTTGTGTGTATGTTTGTGAATACGATAACTTCGGTACAGCTAGGTTGCTGAAATTTCATATGTATTATATCAATTTTGTAGTTCTGTATCAACCTTTCAGTGATTTTCAGTAACTGGAAGTGGAACTTATTCTACTTTTGGTTTTTCAAAAGCCTATAATATGAGTACTGTCTCACATAGATATACGAACATATAAGTAAAATATCTAATTCTCTGCTTTCTGTCAAATTTTGAGTAATTTTTGTTGACGGTAAGTAGTAATTTATGCTATTTCTAATTTCTCAAAAAAAAGCATATGAATTTATAAAGTACTAGTATTTTGCACTATTGTACACAATTATATTATTCACTTGGTGCCAATTGTTTTTTCTACGAGATTCTATTCCATTTTGAAAAACGTTAAAGTTTGTAAAAGCTGATTAAAAGTAATGTTATATAGCAATATAAAGTAATGTTATATAGCAATATAAATAAACAATATAAGTTTATGGGAGATCCCTCCCGCTTTATTTTTATTGTTTTTAATTTTTTATCTATTTATTTATTTATTTATTTATTGGTCAATTTATTTATGTTTTTACTTAGTTATGCATTTATCTATTTTTCTCTTTTTAATTCTCTTTTTATTTATTTATTTTATTTTTATTTTTGTTTTTTAAATATTTAATGAATTAATTAATCAATTTTTATTTCTTTATTTTCATTTATAAAGCTATAGAGAGATGCATTTTTGCACTCACCGCTCCCCTTGATCAGAAAACCTGGATGCGCCACTGGTTTTCGGTATAGCCTCTAACGACAAATAAAAAACATGCAACAATTCTGTACAGTCTAGTGGCGTAGCTGCCTTAAATCTAGCGAAAGCAAGGCATAGGGGCCAAAGGCACATTTGGGCCCTTTTCTCTCTTTAAAATAATTAAACTTTTACATTTGAATTTAAATATTTGTTTTAAATAAATAATTTTAAAAAGATAATTGAAATCATTTTTCTTTTCTACTTTAGAAATAATTAAAATGTCTAAAAGGGCCCCAAGCCCTTTCTTATTGTACAGTACATTCAGTGGGTGGGAGAAGGGATCAAACAGGGCCCATCCGTAATTATAACCCTACATAGATAATTAGCCTATATTGGCACCAAGCACCGTACATTTACATGCATCGCTACAAACCTCAACAGACTGGGAAATTCCAGAACCCACTCCACAGACCTGTACCTCCTAACTGTCTTCTTTCCCCGAAATTCTATCCTACTAAACATCCATGATAACAATTGCGCCATTTAAAAAAAAAATCAATTTCACATTTTAGTAAAAGATCTAAATCTCTGCACAGTGTTTTCACAACAAGCTAAGTTTAACATTTGTTAATGTTACTCTACTACCCTTAATGACACATTTCATTTGTTTATCTAATTAAATTTAATCAATATGGCGCTACTAACACTGTACTTTTTTGGTTTTCCTACAATCGCCAAGAAACTTTGGAGAGTCATTGAGAATACTCCAGGCAGTGTTTTTTTTTCAGACATTTTTCCGAAAAGGTTCCTGGCAGAAACTTTGACTTTTGGAAGGTTTCTGACATTAAATTTTTATTTCATTTTGGAGGGCGGCGCCCCGGCAGCAGGTGATGCGGTTTGTCACCCAGAGTTTTTCAGCTGGATGTCCGTTGCAGCGGATCAGCGTTACTACTTGATTCAGCGGTCAAATTGCACAGGCGCATGAGGGTGTTCTCCTGTGCATCAGCAGTAGTAAAGGCTGATTTGCACTAATACTCAGCGGCTATCTTAGTGCAAATGATCCGTTTATTGCACGTCCTACAAAGTCAGGGAAACTAATTGATTCAACAGTCAAACTGCAACAGGGGCGGCTTTCAACGCCCCAAGCGTAAAGATGGCACCAATCATGCAATAATAAAAATTCTGTTTGGTAAGTTGCGTCACAAGGTCGGGTGTTACCTTACTTGTTTACTAAAGGTGTCATCTCATTGTCCCCAACAATTTTGCATTTTCGGTGGGGTGTCACCCCTCTCTCGCAAATCTTTTATTATTTATCTGGATACAACATTGTTTTAGTAGTAAATTGTACAATGTTTGTCGTGGTGTCACGCCTAAGTGTTGTCATCTGATGCGGGCCGCACCTTTCCCCCCGCCTTGTGGACCTACTGTGTTTGGTTATTTTAAAAAATAATTAACTGTAAGTCTGTAATATTTAAACAAAGCTACGGGGTAGTAGACTTACATAATAATGTAGAATAAATATATAATCAGGACGTATAAAATACAAAATGTACAGAATATTTATATTATTTTAAATACTCCGTCGTAAGTAGCAGTCTATATCTTCGCTGCCCATGTTTAACTCCGTTGTAGCCTCACAGCTGACAAAGGGACTTACTGGTAATTTTTGCATAGAGGCAAAAAAATTCGAGCTACGCCTCTGGTCCAGTCTGAAAACTTGTATGCAGTTGGTTTGGGTAATTATAACGAACCAAAAGACAACAACGCCCTTGCAGCCAGGCATTTTGTCTTCGATACGAATCTTATTTTATTTTACTAATATTAATAATGGATACATAATACGCTATTAGAAATACACGTTTATTTTCAAAAAATCAAGCATGGCGAAGAAACTAGTAGCTATATTATTTGAAATCTACAAAAATTCCACTTTAGTCGAAATAAGCATTCCAGTTATATCTCATTTCTCGTTCATTGATAGCACCATTGCCTGGGGAAAAAAAGTTCCAAATAGTTTATTCGTTAAATATCGTCTCAATAATATTTTACATACTTACAATAGAAACTGAGTGATGGAAGCTCTTGTGACAACTAAACTATATATTTAACTATACATAATCGGGGAAACATCCATAGCCACCAGCTAGGGATAATAATAAAGTACTATACGAAGAGGAGGAGGAGGTTGACAGTTAATGATCGTTTCCAAAGACAGCTTGGACATTAAAAGTGAAGTCTTTATGCTGATCAGTGGCTTGGGTTGTTAAAGCTAAAAAAAAAGGGGGGGGGGGGGGTAATTTATTCATTCACAACACTGGGCAAAGAGTGAAAAAATGTAAATAAACACAAGCGAGATTTATTGTATTGATCTCCTTCGATTTCTCCATCTCCCTAGATATCTATATATCTCCTAAAATCGCTCTATGTACAATCGTTACGCTCAACTCCTCACACGGAAAAAGAAATCATCATTAAATATACCTCTACAGCCAGGCACAAATGTCCCCTCTGTTACATTACAAACTTGACTGCTATATTACAAGCTTAAATCAAGATTTTACTGTAACTGGTTCATATGTCATTAATTAATTCCACTACACTACTGGCCAAACGGAAAAAGTGCGCAAATTCACATGTATCATACTAATACACATTAATTTATAATTGAAATATGTTTTATTTTGCTAGAATGTACATGTCCTCATTCTTAGCTTATGTCAATAAATGCTTGATTAAAGAAAAAATGCCCTTTAATAGGCGCACTTTAATATGTGCAGCTTTACATTGAACATTTTCAGGTCATCGCTTGAACCAGCGATCGCGAGACACTTAGTTGGCGACATAGCAGTTCGGTTTGTTACTCTTCATTCAAGCTTGTAATAAAGCAGTCAAGTTTATAATGAAGCAGTCTAGTTTGTAATATGTCCGTGCCGCCCGATGTCCTCGGATCCCCGCAGCCTGGCCTTTGGGATTGTGTGGGTGAACAGGAACTGGGAACGAAAGGGGCCGACGTCCCAATGGCAGACATGTTGACCTAATGCTGCGGCCTCCTCGTGACCACGGACGGGTGCCTTACCCGGGTAGCGAACGGCAGCTAGGGGTTTTAGTCTGTGCATCCGTGTCGGCCAGCGTCCCCTGGCTGATGCTTGGATGCCGGTCCGAAGAGCCTGGTAAGTCGGACTCCCAAAACCCCCATATTGGGACCAGGAGATCTGCTCGCATTGGACGGGTGAATCTCCGTTATCGTCCCAAATAGCGAGGTGGTGGAGAGATGCATGACTGCTAGGAATTAAAAAGGGTCTGTTCGCGATCCTAACCAAACGGTTTAACTTTAAGCTGCGGCCCTCATACGGCTTCGGACGAACTCTGCCAGTCGGACCAAATCCTCGGGGGGGGGTGGCTGGGGGATCGTCCCACGGTGGAAGCGGGATGGCTGGTGGAGTGAACAGCAGCTAGAGGATTTTCGTTCTGGTCGGTGGAACTGTTGTGTGCGTCCAGGTTCCAGCTTTCTCCGAAGAGCCTGACACGTCGGTCTCCCAAGTCCCCCACAGAACAGCGTGGGGGAGGAGAGGTGCAAGACAGTCGGGAACAAAAAGAGTCAGATATCGCTTTTGACTTGAAGCGGCGGCCTGAACGGGGCTTCGGAATAATGCCGCTGGTCCGACCAAATCTACGTTAAGTGGATGCGGGACGGCCGGGGGCAGATAACAGCTGCTAGAGGTTTTTCGATCTGACGGGATGCCCCCCACGATCAAGCCGGGTACCAGGCGGTGGGACGACGTCCTGCGTCTGGTGGGAGGGGAAGAAAAGCCTGGTGAGAAACCCGCGGTTTTAGCGACCAATGTGTGGGGAACCATGGCCCCTTAACGGGGGCCGGGGTTTACTACATTGAGGCCTGCCTGGCTAATGGAAGTCATCCTTCTGAGCCGGTTTCCGCATAAGAAGAAGAAGAAGAAGAAGTTTGTAATATAGAAAGTGTAGTTTGTAATATAGCATTCTAGTTTGTAAAATAGAAGTCTAGTTTGTAATGCAGCAGTCTAGTTTGTAATACAGCAGTTTGAGTTTCAACAGTAGTTGAAATAAAAATGATCACAAACACCAAAAAGAACGTGTTGTCACTTACCATCCTCATCGAACAGGCGGAAGATGTGTGGGAAGTCGAGGACGTTGAGGACCTCATCGTTGACTCTGTCCAGCTCGAGGAAGTAGAGTGGGGCGTTCTGGGGGTGGGGGAAGCCTTCTTGTCTCCAGCCCTGGTCAAATTCTTGTTTGGTCACATCACCGTCAGCTGTTGTGTAGATTTGTTTGTTTGTTTGTTAAGACACAAGTTATACTTTTTGCAGTTTACAGTTGAACAATGCATGTTATAATGTTCATTTACCATTAATTAACAATTATGATACAAGTTTTCTGACTAAATGATTAACTTGCTATTATTATAAATCGTTCTGAATTTATTTTTTAAAATTGTTATGCCCTGTAAAAAGCCTTTGACTCTCAATTCAGCCTACATTTCACTTTGGATATGCTTCTACGGCTTTTGTAATAATAATAATAATGTATTTTTACAAGCTTTTACTATTTTCGCAACCTCTGTTTGCTTTATGTGGCATAATGGCAATCTTGTAACTCAATATTGACCCATATTGAAACCAGCGATTATATTCACATTTTCTAGATACTTATTTTTATGGCAATGCATGAATATCGATTTTTAAATCTAATTAGATAGACATATAGTAATTTATTTAATTTTAAACATTTCTAAATTTAGTGACACATTTCAAGCGATTCCTCAATCAGCTGTTTACACTCGGACGCTGCGACCAAAAACCAATTAGGGGCAGATAACTGGGCAGGTTTTCAGGCAAATATTTATTTGCTGCTGTCTATTTAGTAAGCAAATACTTAAAAAGTGGAAATTTAACAAATATAAAAATCTTTATAATAAACTTTTAAATGCACCGAAAATAAGAAAATAAAACAACCATGCTTTACCTAAAAACAGCATTGGTCGTTGATATGATCTCTTACACATTTCTTAAAATAGAAAGCAAGTTTGTTTTAAGTGCATTTAAAATCTCGTTTGTATAGAGATTTTTTATTTGTGTTATTTTAACATTCTGAATAATGTGGCTTGTCAAAAAAAAAACAGGATAGCAAACTATGTTCCTAATTACTGAACTGTGCATAATGGCTTTAATTGATGATCATTAAAATTCAACGATCAATTTTTATCTCGATCCTAAGCACCTACCAAGGTTGGATTGAATAAAAACATAAATGATTTATTTTTACAAATTTTTGTCTTAATAATCATCCATATCCTCTCAACTCTCATCTAAACCAAATTTATAAATATTACCAGAGACCAACGGTCTTGTGACTTACAATCGTCGTCAAAATGAAGCCAGAATCTGTCAAACTCAGCTCTCTGTAGCAGATTGTCATTTCCGGCATATCTTCTGAAGAGGTCGTCAAAGTTGACGCTTCCGCCACCAGGCTGGGCAACCACACTGGAAATATAAAGTTTGAAGTCTATATTTGTTTTGTGGTTTTATTAATTAAATTGCTATTTAAACAAAATCGAAACAAAACAAAAAATACACTAGCATAAAACAAAAACTTAAATATGTTCCTTGACACAGAGAGAGGCAAGAATAAGTCAATCTAAACTGGTGAGTCTCGAACAAAAAAACAGCATGTAAATACATTATCATTACCAAAAAAAATTAATAGGAATTTAAAAACAAGACAGGCGACCTAAATACCACGACAAAAATAAAAGAGACATCCTAAATACCACGCAAAAAAAAAACAGATTACAAAAAAAAAATTAAAAAATCCAACAACTGCGCTAAATCGCAAGCGGACAACTGACCAGCCAAAGATGGCAACAGCGAGAAGAGCGAAGGTCCTCATGGTGTTCTGGAACTGTAAAGTAAAGATCAACTGTCTGGTCCTGTTTTTATAGCCCGTGGGTCATGTCATGGACCTGTGGCCTTAAAACATATTGTAATCAGAGAATATTTTTTTATAATACGAATCGATACTTACACTATTATTTGATTCCAACCAGTGGCATTGGCAAGGGGACTCTCCACCCACCCCTCAAAGAAAATATAATAACAAATCTTTTACGTCTAGCTATACTACAGCTATTGTAGGTATATATATATATATATATATATATATATATATATATATATATATATATATATATATGTATATATACACACACACAAACACAAAATACAAACATAAAATACTCATTTCGAGCCTGATCGGGTTTTGAAAAAAATTCTTTGCTTTGTTTTTTTTCATTTTAAACAAGTTACAACAACAAATAATGTATGTGTGTGCATTTGTCTGTTTTGAAAATCTCCGTTTTATTCTATATCTACCGTACTACATCTTTCGCGCGAACCCTTCAAAAGTATATGCACATGACAGCTTTGTATTAGTAATGGTTTCTCGTGTTATGTTTATTTTTTTATTTTTTTAATTTATATTATTAATTTTAAATACATTTCCTTTTTATATTATGTCATTCTTTAGTACGTATTTTAAGAAAACGAATAATTAAGAGATATAATTGCTTATTAATTTGTTTAGTACAAAGCTATTAAAAGGAGCTTACGGGCATTCTTTTTTGACTATTTAAAAAAAGGAAATAAGTCATGGAAGTGTTTGAAAGTTTACCTATCTTTCACACTACAGCTCATGTATATATGTATATTTTTTATTTAACGCAATAGCGTGTGTTAGCCACAATGGAGCATCACTAGTGTAGTAGATTGTTTGTTTTTACAAAACTACTAGCAACGTGCCAGTTGCGGAACTAAAAATGATGGCTACTGTAAAATACTCATGGGCGATAATTCAAATTACACACGAATTCAAATTACACACGTTTACTATCACATTTTTTTTGTAAAACAAAAAGAAGTAAACGTACATAAAAACAAAATTATTGTTACTGTATTATTTTTAACTATTATAGTATAGAATAGTAGTTCTACCAATATAACAAACGTACATTTTACTTTTTAAAACCTCAATGGATTGTGGCCCCTAACCAATTAATTATGGTCGGCTGTGGGTTCCCAAATGGCCTACCCCCCCCCCCCCCCGCATTGTGGGGTCTGGCGGCACTGTAGTTCCGCCCCTGTTAAAATGTATCCACTTTTTCTAGGAATCTAAACGAAAATAATATTTGACATTGATCCGCTTAATATGTTTTTGCGATGTGCGTGTATTTAATATTTTCTTTACTTTATGCAAAACAGTAAAAACAGTGGCAACTATAAAATAAATTAAAGTTGTTATTTAAACAAACCCTACACTATCACTTATAATAAGACAATGCGATGCACTGAAAAGCACTACATTGTGCGATGTTTACTTTTATAGTTCAAAAATCTATAGCGATGACACTACCAGCCCGCTTATATTATAGATATACATACCACTCGTAGGAACATCAGACTTACGCCAATGATTCTAACTTCAAGTCGTGTTGGCTTGGAATCGTACTTGAAGAATAAGCGTAATTAAGATGGAATGTATCAAAGATTAAATAACATAAAAAATAACAATTTTTTATCCATATCACCAACTCTCCCCTCCTCTCTCCCAACACCCTATACACTCTTTTCTTTAGTTACTTACAAATTGGCCATGGAGGAAATGTTATAATTGCAAGCTTTTTGTAATATTATGAAGATTGAATAAATGTGAGTGTAAGCTAATACATTATTTGTTATCCGTTAATAATAGTGTAAATTATGTGTAAAAAAAACTAAAATATTTACTTTTGTGTAATTTGTGTGTTATTATATTAACCGTAACTATAGAAACTTATATATTCGCCTTATATATATTATCATTAATCGCTTTAAAAGACAAAGAATCAAGATAATAGGGCATTATGTATCCTCTATACTAGGACCTTATGTATCCTCTAAACTAAGGACAATACCTTGTGTCTACTCTACACTAGGACATTATGATATGTCTTCCCTACACTTAATGTATGTATGTCTCCTCTACATTTACATATTTAATCGTATGTCTCGTCTGATATTTAAATAGTTTACCGCATTCGCCTCTAACACTTAGATACTTTACCGTTTATTTCTTACAACTCTAGATAGTTTACCCTATTCCTCCTGTACACTTGGATATTTTACCCGCCTCGCTGCGACCTCTCTTATCTTAGAAACACATGTAGCAATACACGATCTATAATGTTCTATTTCTTTTTCCAAATTTTTAGAACAGGCAAGTCATTTGTTCCTTATCTTGTGGTTAGAGATAATATTTTAGGACAGGATGTTAATAGTTTTTGTTTAAGTTCATACCGGTATTGAAATTTTGTTATTTCTTTTAAGGAATAAAGTTCATTTAGTTGTTTAGCTTGAAAAGTTGGAATTCAGCAGATTTTGTTTTGTTGCTGTATAATAACAATGCCTAGATACATCGTTTTGGTGACCCGTCAAAAGAGCGCACGACAAAAAAGCGCCGACATAAGAGCGCAGACAAAAGAGCGCCGACATAAGAGCGCTGACAAAGGAGCGCAGACAAAAGAGCGCCGACATAAGAGCGCAGTCAATTAAAAAAACACATGTTGTACGCTAAACGAATATGACATGGTTTACACTTGTTTTAATTAAACAATCGGCGAGATAACAACGTCTTTATTTATATATTATGGTTAATATGTTATGAATGCAGTTTGACAATATCTCTAACCCAAGTAACATGGAGAAGATAAAATCACAGAAAGGGAAGGTAATTATTTTGGTCGAAGGCTACAGATATAGACAGGACAGAGCAAATGCTGATGTGAGTACGACATGGAGATGCTGCAAGAAAGATGGCTGACGAGGACGGAAGAAAATGCTGAACGATGTTGTTCTGTCATCATCAGAACACAATCACGATCTTGATCCGGGTAAAATTGAAGCAGCGAAAGTTGTTTTGGCTATACGAACACGGGCAGTGGAAGGGGTGGAAAAACCAAGGCAGATTATACAACAAGCCAGAGAAGGAATTTCGATGGAAGTAGCACCTCATTTGCCGGCATACGTCGCTTCACAACGTGCAATAGAAAGACAGAGAAAACGCAGCTGCCATACCCAAATCCACAGAACGTTGCAAAGATAACAATTCCTGAACCTCTTCAAACGACAACCAGAAGCTTCAAAGAACAATTATGTTCAGCTGAACCGAAGATTGCAGGCGATTGCTTCAACCTATGCTAATGATTCAATGATGGACTACCTACGGGGTATAGCCCACAACTTAGCAATATAAATGCAACTATAAAGAAACGTTTTATTAATTTGAAATTATTTTCATTTTGTTACATTTCATTTCAGTTTATATTCTCACTTTATGCCTATCAATTAAAATCTTTGATTGTGTTATTATGCGTTTTGAATAATTGTACCAGATTTTAAGTTAAAGAAACTAAACAATTAGTTTTTTAATGAAACAATAAAGAGTTAACACCAAACGATGCCTTCTGAACTGAGTTAATTTTCTTGTTTTTATTTATTAAATATGGTTTTTCGATTTTTAGTTTGCGCTCTTATGTCGGCGCTCTTTTGTCGGGAAATTAATGCGCTCTTATGTCGGCGCTCTTTTGTCTGCGCTCTTATGTCGGCACTCTTTTGACGGGGTGGCCATCGTTTTAACCCTCGAGCAGACGTGGCTCGACATAAGGAGTCAGTAGCCAAGCTAGGGAAGAAAATCCAATGTTAACAGGATTGCAAGTTTATTTCCCTGGGGTTATTCAGCTGCACGGATAGAGCGGTCTGACAGATAAGCAACATCTGGCTGTTCTCATCTAATTGCCCTGGTATTGTGTTTAGATTTCCGATGCGCAATCATCTACTGGTTTATTATAACATAAGGCCATATGGATGTATGTGTATATTAAGTGCCGCACCGGGTGACACCCGACCTCGCTACGCCACTGTATATATATATATATATATATATATATATATATATATATATATATATATATATATATATATATATATATATATATATATATATATATATATATATATATATATATATATATATATACATATACATATACATATTACATATACATATACATATACATATACATATACATATACATATACATATACATATACATATACATATACATATACATATACATATACATATACATATACATATACATATACATATACATATACATATACATATACATATACATATACATATACATATACATATACATATACATATACATATACATATACATATACATATACATATACATATACATATACATATACATATACATATACATATACATATACATATACATATACATATACATATACATATACATATACATATACATATACATATACATATACATATACATATACATATACATATACATATACATATACATATACATATACATATACATATACATATACATATACATATACATATACATATACATATACATATACATATACATATACATATACATATACATATACATATACATATACATATACATATACATATACATATACATATACATATACATATACATATACATATACATATACATATACATATACATATACATATACATATACATATACATATACATATACATATACATATACATATACATATACATATACATATACATATACATATACATATACATATACATATACATATACATATACATATACATATACATATACATATACATATACATATACATATACATATACATATACATATACATATACATATACATATACATATACATATACATATACATATACATATACATATACATATACATATACATATACATATACATATACATATACATATACATATACATATACATATACATATACATATACATATACATATACATATACATATACATATACATATACATATACATATACATATACATATACATATACATATACATATACATATACATATACATATACATATACATATACATATACATATACATATACATATACATATACATATACATATACATATACATATACATATACATATACATATACATATACATATACATATACATATACATATACATATACATATACATATACATATACATATACATATACATATACATATACATATACATATACATATACATATACATATACATATACATATACATATACATATACATATACATATACATATACATATACATATACATATACATATACATATACATATACATATACATATACATATACATATACATATACATATACATATACATATACATATACATATACATATACATATACATATACATATACATATACATATACATATACATATACATATACATATACATATACATATACATATACATATACATATACATATACATATACATATACATATACATATACATATACATATACATATACATATACATATACATATACATATACATATACATATACATATACATATACATATACATATACATATACATATACATATGCATATACATATACATATGCATATGCATATGCATATGCATATGCATATGCATATGCATATACATATACATATACATATACATATACATATACATATACTTATACATATACATATACATATACATATACATATACATATACATATACATATACATATACATATACATATACATATACATATACATATACATATACATATACATATACATATACATATACATATACATATACATATACATATACATATACATATACATATACATATACATATACATATACATATACATATACATATACATATACATATACATATACATATACATATACATATACATATACATATACATATACATATACATATACATATACATATACATATACATATACATATACATATACATATACATATACATATACATATACATATACATATACATATACATATACATATACATATACATATACATATACATATACATATACATATACATATACATATACATATACATATACATATACATATACATATACATATACATATACATATACATATACATATACATATACATATACATATACATATACATATACATATACATATACATATACATATACATATACATATACATATACATATACATATACATATACATATACATATACATATATCTGTGTGTCTGTGTGTGTTTGTCCTTTATGCATTACTACACCTCTCATTACATCGCGGTGAAACTTTGGGAAGTTGTTGAGAATAGGTTTCTGCGAAAAAAAATTTCAAATTCGCAGGGGTGGCGCCACGGCAGGGCGCGATATGTTTTTCTCTATATACCGTATATAAAAATAATAAAAGTGAATTGCCGTGACACTGTTCACACGATCGCCATAAAACTTTAGGAAGTTGTTGAGAATATTCCTGGGGAGGTTTCTGCGAAAATATTTATTTCAAATTAGCAGGGGTGGCGCCACGACAGGGCGCGATTTTTTTTTTCTATATACGGTTTATAAAAATAAAAGTCGCTTTTGGTTTGGCATCGTTCATCCGATAGCCATGAGACTTTGGGGAGTTCATTATACCACTTAGGAAAGGATTCTGTAAAAAATCATTTTTAATTTTGCAAGGGCGGCGCCACGAGAGGGTCCGATTATTCTCTATTTACTGTATATAAAAAAAATAAAAGTGAATTGCAGTGACCCCGTTCATCCGATAGGCATGAAACTTTGGGGAGTTCATTATAAAACTCTAGAAAAGGGTTCTGTAAAAAAAGCATTTTTAATTTCGCAAGGGCGGCGCCACGGGAGGTTGCGATTTTTCTCTATATATGGTTTATAAAATGTCGGTTTCACACCGTTCATCCGTGTACCATGAAACTTTGGGGAGATGATTAGATCACTCAATGGTAGGGTTCTGCAAAAAAAAATATTGTTTAATATTGCAAGGGCGGCACCCCCCGGGGGGGGGGGGGGCAATTTTTTTTCTCTATACACTGTATATAAAAAATAAAACTCGGATGCGGTTAATCCGAGTGCCATGAAACTTTAGTAGGTAGATGAGAATACTCCCGAGAATATTTCTGCGAAAAAGAAAACTAAAGTCTTATGGGCGACGCCATATAGGGTACAAATTTCGTCAATACACGGTTTTGCGCCCAGAGTTTTAGAGCGACTATGTTGGCACTTGGCATCCGTTAATTGAGCGTCCTGCATAGCGAGTAAGGGGTACTACTATATTCAGCGGTAAAACTACGACAGGCTTCTAAAAATAACTTTGTAACGGGAGGAAATCCTTCTGTACAGTTTTGTCACCTTGCCAAAGATGAAAAAATAACTTGTTGAATATGAGGAGCCTACTGTAGAGTTTCGTCACTTTGCGAATGATGCAATAAGCATCTATTATTAGACAATCCAGTCAGAAATTGAGATCGAGCATCTAATAATAGACCATTAGTAACGCTAGCATATTGCATTAGTCACACTGATAATTAAAACACGTCAAATACTTTTTAGCGCAATTTCCATTCTGGAGAATTGCGTTCATTAACCCGTCATTTCTGGATGTATGAATGAATGGATGGATGGATGTGTGTCCGCAGCTTTAAGTCGTATCTCCTCCTCAACGAAGCAATATCGATGACTAGTTCCAAAAGAAATTATGTTAAGCAAGTTACGAGGATGAGCATAGGCCATAAAAATTCCGGGTTTCTTTCATGTATTTCCCGGAAAAGCCAAAAAAACGAGAAAAAATGCAGTTTTTTACCCATATCTCGGCAACCAGACCACTTAGCGACTTGAAACATGTATCAATCGATTCCTGCCATAATTTAGAACAATATTGCCGAAGAAAGTTTTCAAAAATATCCTCTCGTTCGGGCACAAATTTTAAAATTACATAAACACCTACAAACCGATCGTTCTTCTAGCTTGAACGCACCCCAGCATTATACGTCAGAGCTATTTTTAGATAACATAAGGAAATTGCGCATAAATGTCACTAGACTTTTTTAATTAACTTGTTTTACATGTTAAAGAAAAAAATCCTGTTCATTTGTGTCACTTTAGCGAATGACGAAATCTGCATCATTATTAACAGGATGCTATTTGGCTCGATGGCGCATGTTAGTTTTAAGGAGCCAGGGGTCGTACGCCGCGCCTATGCGGTAGTGTAATCGGGGGGTGGGGGCCCTGAGAGCGCCCCTCTACGTCTCTGACACATGGGCGGTCACCGAAGTTTGTTCTACCATATTATTTCGGTGAGTGATTAATGTACACTCAATGTTTTCATGCGGTAGTGTAGGTAAACCCGTGTCCCGATATTTATGATCCAAGCGCAGGCATTGTTTACATTTAAATAACTCATTTTTAGAAAAGACGGTCACGCGTCTAAGAACATTTGATTGGTAACGCGTTGGTGAAATCCTTCTAATACATTTCGTCAAACTCTCTTCTATTCCCGCGACAACGCGCGGGGGACGGGTACGCTAGTATATATATATATATATATATATATATATATATATATATATATATATATATATATATATATATATATATATATATATATATATATATATATATATATATATATATATATATATATATATATATATATATATATATATATATATATATATATATATATATATATATATACTAGCGTACCCGTCCCTGCACGATGTGGCGGTAATAGAAGAAAGTCTAAGGAAATACATGAGAAGGGTTTCATCCAAGCGTTACCAATCCTATATTTCTTAGACGCGTGACCTTGTTTTCTAAAAGTGCGCTTGGATCATAAATATCGGGACACGAGTTTACCCACACTACCGCCTGAAAACCATGAGTGTACGTTAATCACTAACGAAATAATGAGGTTGAACACACTTCGGTAAACGCACATGCGTCAGGGACGTAAAGGGGCGCTCCCAGGAGCCCCCCCCCCTCCCCGCCCCCGATTTCACTTTCGCATAGGCGCCGCTTACGGCTCCTGGCTCCTTAAAACTAACATAAGCGTCATAGTGCTCACAGGATAACACACAGCGCCTCATATCAATGATGCAGATTGCGTTTTTCGCTAAAGTTACACTAATCAACAGGGTTTTTTCTTTAAGACATAAAAAAACAATTTTCACCAGTTGTAAACAGCTGTGTGACTGATGCAATTTGTTAGCATTACTATTGGTGTATTATTAGAAGCTCGATCTTAATTTCTGATTTGATCGTCTAAAAATAGATGCTAATTGCATCATTCGCAAAGTGACGAAACTGTTTGGATTTTTTACGTACAAAAGGAAACAACCTAGTTAATAATTTAACCTTGGTTAATTTATGTGATTATTAAAAATAAACTGGGAATGATCTCCCCTAAACTTACTCGAATATTCTTATATAACACTAAGCTGGATGTCAACTCGAGATATAGACAGTATTTGTAATCCATTTTTAATTAGTTAAATTTTTTAAATTAGAATCTCGTAGAAATAAACCGAGAGTGATATCCCCTTTCTCGAATATTCTTAAATAACACTACGGGGATGGCAACTCGGAATATAGATATGATTTTCAATTACTTATACTTTTTAAAATAGAATAGAATCTCGTAGAAAAAAAAAGAATTGCGCTCAAAAGTCAACGCTAAATATTATGTGTATAATAAAATTATTAGTACTTTATAAATTTACATGCGTGTTTTTAAATTCGGAAATAGCGTGAATTACTACTTCCGTTAAACGGAAATTACTCAAAATTTAATTGAAGGCAGAAAAGTAAATCTTGTACTTATATGGAAAATTGCGTTCATCTATATGAAACAGTACTCAAGTTATAGGCTTTTGATTAATTGAAAGTAGAAAAGTTCCACTTCTGATTATCGGAAATCGCTGAATAGTTATACAGAACTACAAATTTGATATAATACTTATATTTGAAATTTCATCAACCTAGCTGTAACGTTACTCAAGTTATCGTGTTTACAGACACACATACACACATACACACATACACGCATATACACATACATACACACACAGACATACAGTAAAATTGCAAATTTATGTTTTTTTCCGACTCAGGGAAGTGTAAAACGTCGAGATTTGTAAAAATCTCGAGAGATTTGTAAAAATCTCGATTTTTTTTTTGCACGATTACAAAACTTTCTATAGACTGTATACGAGAAAGTAAAAATGTATTACAGGGCCTTCAGCGGCCCATGTGAGCCTTTGGGGGCCGAAACTGAATTTTTTGTTCGCAACCAAATCGCACCCTACCATGGCGCCGGCGGACACGCCTAATTCAATATAGTGAGTGCCCCATCTTATCCATTGTCTTTCACAATGTTTAGAACGAACTTAGTCGCCATAGCGCTCATGGGAAAGACCAGGGCGCCAAATCACATCATGCCTGGGGCCTCCCGTGCGAAATTAAATCTCCCCCCCCCCCTCCCCTAGAAACTTTCTCGGGAGTATTCATCAATTACCTAAAGTTTTATGGCACTCTGATAAACGGTGTCGAACCGCATCCGACTTTCATTTCTATTTATTTATCGTATATAGACAAGAATCGCATCCTCCAGGGGCGCCAGCCTTGCGAAATTAAAAACATTTTTTTTTATCGAAACCTCACCTAGAGTATTCTAATCAACTCCCCAAAGTTTGATGGCGATCGGAAGAACGATGTGAAACCGCAATCGACTTTTATTTTATAAACCGTATATAGAGAAAAAACAAATCACGCCCTGCCGGGGCGCTACCGTATTTATTTTAAAAAAAATACTAGACTTACCCGGTCATCCCTTAAATAACTGTGGGTTTCGGGGGTCATCCATAAATGACATCACGTCTGTCACTTATCATCACAAAATAACAAGACCCCACATTCAAAAAGACGTTTTTTATCTTTTAAAAACACCGATTTCTGCTGAGCATAGGTCTGACCACACTATCCTTTCATATACTGACGTCACAGGTGACCTACTCAACTCTACTTCACCTGCCCAGTGTCCCGCCAAGCAGAGGCGTAGCGAGGGGGGGGGGCGGGGGGACATATTGGTTGGAAAAACAAATTGAAAGTTTGAGGGGGGTGCAAATGAAAAATTCGAGGGTGGGTGCAAATCGAAAGTTTGAGGGGGGGGGCGCAAATGAAAGGTTCGAGGATGGGGGGGGGGGGTTCAAATCGAAAGTTTGAGGGGATGGGGTTGCAAATCAAATGTTCGAGAGGGGGTGCAAATCGAAAGTTTGTCCCCGGGCGCCGGGAAGGGTCGCTACGCCTCTGCCACCAAGTCTCAGACAACATGTTTTTATCGTTTAAAAAAAACGACTCCGGCCTAGCATGTCTCTGACCACACTATCCTTTCATATGCTAGGACAAAAAAACAGATGAACTCTACTTCACGGGCACTGTATCCTGCCAAGTTCAGATAGACGACTTTATCATTCACATCTAAATAAACAAATTGAATTTTTTTTTTACATTACCGTGATGTGTCTAGAAACCGTGCCACCCGCATGAAAGCCGATTACACTAACAACTTAGCTATCTAGACCCGTGACGTCTTTGATGCTAGATTAGACATATTCTAGATCTAGATAGATAAATCACAAAGATTTGCATCAAGTATATTAGGACTAAAGTAGGTTAATAAAGAAACTCAAAAATGTATTATGATTTTAAAATGGATTGTATTTTTAACTAATTAATCTTTGGTTTGACCTAGATTCTAGATCTAGATCTATAAATAACTTTCTTGGCCACCTAATATTTAGATCTATAAATTATTTAGATCTATAAATAGCTTTCTTGGACAGATTGTAGAGCTAGAGAATGTTATTGTAAAACTAAATGAAAAAGAAAGTTGAAAATTGATCTAAGTGTTGGAACGTAATAAAAACAGCAAACGGACGTATCATTAAAGCTATAGCCGACAGAAAATTAGCTTTAGAACGCGTTAAACATTGGAATGGGAAAACAACCTTCTTCGATAGAAGCCGCCATTATTGATGTAAAAAGTAAACAAATCATGTGACGTCACTATTCACTCAAAGTAAAGTCGTTTTTCTAAACTTTTAAAATTAATGTGGTTAATCTACCAATGAATAAATCAATAGATTAATGAACGTCTTTAAATAA
Organism: Physella acuta; assembly: GCF_028476545.2. Lineage (NCBI taxonomy): Eukaryota > Metazoa > Mollusca > Gastropoda > Physidae > Physella > Physella acuta. Next base: position 216,840 of record NW_026731787.1, read on the forward strand.
ATTTGTGATTGACAGTCTGTCTGAAAACAAAAATTGTTCTCTACCTACATACTATTTTACAGCTCTCCCCATAGCGCAGATTCTCTCCAGTAGTCAATCAGACAAACAATAAAACAAACCAAAAAACAAACAAAAAAAGAAATACTCAAACATGTAAACAAACTTGAGTTTTAGTAGTATATAGATGAGTTATCTTTTACTGTATGGCTCGGGGCTAGGTTATAGACAGTGTAGAATGAAAAGGTGGTGGTTAGGGCACAATATGAGAAAGACAAAAAATAACATCACTATGCAGGTGCTTGGGTGAAGTCCACGTGAAAACAGGAAGAGAAAAAGACCGAATAAGGCCGAATAAGGCCTGAAGGAAATCGTTTGAAATAGAGAAGGGGGAGGCTGGATTATTAGGGTTCAACTTCATAAAATTCAAGTGAGCTGATGAAGTATTGCCTACGCCTATGCCCATTAGGAAGCCGAAACAAATACAAAGAAGAAATTCAAAAGAGTTTAGAACATTGAATTCCATTAAACCCAAGAGTTTCGGTAATTCAGTCTCTGGGCTTCCGCGGAGGGTCAAGACTCCGACTCATATGATTCACGATCAGATTTTGTCAGTGTTTACGATACAACTGGAAGTGTTTGGTGAACGCGCATATGAAACTGGTAAGGTTTGGTACCTCGAAAAAGTTAAGAACCGCTGCTTTAGAGTGTACTTTGTAGAAGGTAAATGCTTATTTGGTCTACTTTTGGTCGTGTCTTTAGAACAATTTCGATAATAGTATATTACAATTTAAAATTATCAGTTAGGTTGAACAAAATGTTATGAAAAAAGCAATAAAAATTATCTATTCAGTACATTATACTAATTTTCTTCTCTCTTTAAACTTTTGGCAAAGAGTGTCGCTTTCCACCGCCCGCCCAGACAGTCTGCTGTTTTACTGATCAGATAGCGATACAAGAATCTTTGAAATTTATTTCTTTTTAATGAAGTGATCCAGGTAAGATGTAATGAAATCAAGTAAAAGTATCTGATCTCTCACATTAAAATTGAGAGAATCGTAAGAATCGTACAAAGAACTAGCTGCGTCTTTTCTTGGCAAAACTGGGTAGTGAAATCATACATTAAGCGTTAATACAATTGGTTTCTTTTCTAAATGTTAAAAGAGTTATCTATCCACCGATCCAGTACAAATCCTTCGGGTTTTTTTTGGTGAAAAAGCGCCCCTCACCCCCTCCCCACCATATTGGGCAAAGTTGGTAGAGCGGATTTTAAAGGTCACTAACTCTTTTTACTTTCTCGTATACAGAGTATAGAGAAAGTATTGTAATCGTGCACAAAAATCACATAACATTTTGACAGTTTTCACCGCTTTACACCTCAGTCCTTCATCACATCTGGAGTATAGAGGACTTATTTTATTCGGGCAATATTCATAAATCGAGATATATCAGATATATTTTGGCGTTTTGTGTGTAATCTAGTCGGAAAAACTGGACTTCGCATTTCTGTCCGTATGTCTGTGTGTGTGATTATGTGTGTGTGTGTAAACAAGATAACTTGAGTACCGTTACAGCTAGGTTGATGAAACTTCAAACATAAGTATTATATCAAATTTGTAATTCTGTGTCAATTTTTCAGCGATTACCGATAACCATAAGTGGAACTAATTCTACTTACAATTTTTCAAAAGCTTGTAAATTTAGTACTGTTTCGGATAGATAAATGAAATTTCACATGTATTTAAAAAATCTAATTCTCTGCCTTCTGACAACAATTTTGGGTAATATCCGTTCACCGAAACTAGTAATTTACGCTATTTCCGATTTCTCAAAACAAAAAAATGCATAAGAATGTATAAAGTACTAAAAAATAATCCGCATTAGTATACACATATTGTTTGGTGTTCACATGGTGTGCAATCCTTTTTTACTTTCTCGTATATACAAAGTATAGAGAAAGTCTGTGTGTCTTTCTGTGTGTCTGTGTGTCTGTGAGTTGTGTAAACACGATAACTTGAGTACTGTTACAGCTAGGTTGATGAAATTTCATATATAAGTATTTTATCAAAATCGTAGATCCGTATCAACTTTTGAGCGATTTCCGATAACCGAAAGTGGTACTTTTTCTACTTTGAATTTTTCAAAGGCCTATAACTTGAGTACTATTTCAGATAGATAAATGAAATTTCACAGGTAAGTATAAGATCTAATTCTCTACCTTTTTTCAAATTTTGAGTAATTTCCTTTCACCGGAAGTACTAATTTACGCTATTTCTAATTTCTCAAAAAAACGCATGTGAATTTATAAAGTACTAATAATATTGCGCATTATTATGCACATTTCATTTGGCGTTCACCTGGTCTGCAATTCTTTTTTCTACGAGATTTTATTCTATTTTAAAATCTTTAAGTATTTAAAATGGAGTTCCCATCCCCTGTTGCTTTATATAAGAATATTCGAGAAAGTTTAGGGGAGATCACTCCCGGTTTATTTACGAGGTTCTATTCTATTTTAAAAAGTTTAAGTAATTAAAAATCATGTCTATATCCTGAGTTGCCATCCCCCGTAGTGTTATATAAAAATATTCGAGAAAGTTTAGGGGAGATCACACCTGATTTATTTTGAATGTTACACAATCGTAAAATACGCTTTAGTACAATTTATTTCTTTTCTAAGTGATGACGGTTATCTACTCACTAATCCAGTGTAAATTTTACCGATTTTAGTCTTCGAAAAAGTGCCCCCCCCCCCCCCCATCGCCCCTAATACCTAGGAAAGCTGGAAATCTTAAGGGTATATGTTTTACAGTTACAAAATCGATGTAGAAAACAGTTAAAACAGAATGCAGAGCCATTAAATTTCTTAACTTTGACTGTTTATATTTCAAAGCTTCAAATGAGCTTTTAGACTATTTTTTCTAAGCTTTTGGCGCCCCCCCCCCCATTGGTCAGCGCCTAGGGCGGAAGCCCTCACCCAATTACCCCCCCCCCCCCTCCTCCAGCCACCGTTATGGTAGCCAGCCATTTTGTCTTCGTTACGAAACTTAATTTATTATACTAATATTAATAATGGATACATAATACGCCTTTAAAGATACACATTTATTTTCAAAAATCTAGCATGGCAAAGAAATTAGTAGCTTGATCATATGAAATTAACAAACATTACAGTTTAGTCGAAATAAGCATTCCAGTTATATCTCATTTCTCGTTCACTGATGGCACCATTGCCTGGGGAAAAAAAGTTCCAAATAGTTTATTCGTTAAATATCGTCTCAATAATATTTTATATACTTACAATAGAAACTGAGTGATGAAGCTCTAGTGACAACTAAACTATATAGTTAGATATAAATAGTTTCTTATTGCTCAAATGTTAGCAATATAATTGAACGGACTACAATTTTATAGGTATAATCGGGGGAACATCCTTAGCCACCAGCTAGGGATAATAATAAAGTACTATACGAAAAGGAGGAGGAGGTTGACAGTTAATGATCGTTTCCAAAGACAGCTTGGACATTAAAAGTGAAGTCTGTATGCTGACCAGTGGCTTGGGTTGTTAACGCTAAAGGGGGAGGGGGGGTAATTTATTCGTTCACAACACTGGGCAAAGAGTGAAAAAATGTGAATAACCACACGCGAGATTTATTGTATTGATCTCCTTCGATCTCTCCATCTCCTTGGATATCTATATATCTCCCACAATCGCGCTTTCTACAATCACTACGCTTAAATCCCCACACTGAAAAAGAAAGTCCCGTCTGTAACTGGTTCATATGTCATTCATTAAAACCACTAGACTACTGGGCAAACGGAAAAAAAGTGCGCAAATTCACATTTATCATACTAATACACATTAATTTTGTCATTTATCATGGAAAAATGTTTTAATGTGCTAGAATGTACATGTGCTCATACTTAGCTAATATCAATAAATGCTTGATTTAAGAAAAAAAATGCTCTTTAATAGGCGCACTTTAATATGTGCAGCTTTACATTGAACATTTTCCGGTCATCGCTTGAACCAGCGATCGCGAGACACTTAGTCGGCGACATAGCGGTTCGGTTTGTTACTCTTCGTTCAAGCTTGTAATAAAGCGGCCAAGTTAATAATGAAGCAGTCTAGTTTGTAATATAGAAAGTGTAGTTTGTAATATAGCATTCTAGTTTGTAAAATAGAAGTCTAGTTTGTAATGCAGCAGTCTAGTTTGTAATACAGCAGTTTGAGTTTCAACAGTAGTTGAAATAAAAATGATCACAAACACCAAAAAGAACGTGTTGTCACTTACCATCCTCATCGAACAGGCGGAAGATGTGTGGGAAGTCGAGGACGTTGAGGACCTCATCGTTGACTCTGTCCAGCTCGAGGAAGTAGAGTGGGGCGTTCTGGGGGTTGGGGAAACCTTCTTGTCTCCAGCCCTGGTCAAATTCTTGTTTGGTCACATCACCGTCAGCTGTTGTGTAGATTTGTTAGTTTGTTTGTTAAGATACAAGTTATACTTTTTGCAGTTTACAGTTGAACAATGCATGTTACAATGTTCATTTACCATTAATGTATAATAAAGAAACAAGTTTTCTGACTAAATGATTAACTTTTCTTATGGCAATGCATGAATATCGATTTTAAAATCTAATTAGATAGACAATTATTAATTTTTTTAAATTTTAAACAAGTCTAAATTTAGTGACACGTTTCAAGCGATTCCTCAATCAGCCTGTTTACAACCGTGATCTGTATTATCGCTTAGCTGACCTCACTCTTACGCTGCGACCAAAAACCAATTAGGGGCAGATAACTGTCTTTTAGAGCTCGACAACTAATGGACAGGTTTTCAGGCAAATATTTATTTGCCGCTGTCTATTTAGTAAACAAATACTTAAAAAATGGAAATTTATCAAATAAATAAACCTTTATAATAAACTTTTAAATGCACCGAAATTAAGAAGATAAAACAACCCTGCTTTACCTAATAAAAGCTGTGGTCATTCATGTGATCTCTAACACATTTTTTAATATTGAAAGCAAGTTTGTTTTAAGTGCATTTAATTTCTCGTTTGTAAAGAGATTTTTTATTTGTGATATTTTAACATTCTGAATAATGCGGCTTGTCAACAAAAAAAAGGATAGCAAACTATGTTCCTAATATTGAACTGTTCATAATGAATTCAAATTGATGATCATTTAACATTCAAAGATCAATTATAATCTTTCTCCTAAGCATCTACCAGGGTGGATCAAATAAAAACATAAAAGCTATTTTTTCCTCTTAATAATTATCCATATCCTCTCAACTCTCATCTAAACCAAATTTACAAATATTACCAGAGACCAACGGTCTTGTGACTTACAATCGTCGTCAAAATGAAGCCAGAATCTGTCAAACTCAGCTCTCTGTAGCAGATTGTCATTTCCGGCATATCTTCTGAAGAGGTCGTCAAAGTTGACGCTTCCGCCACCAGGCTGGGCAACCACACTGGAAATATAAAGTTTGAAGTCTATATTTGTTTTGTGGTTTTATTAATTAAATTGCTATTTAAGCAAAATCGAAAAAAAAAACACTAGCATAAAACAAAACGTAAATATGTACCTTAACACAGAGAAAGGCAAGAATAAGTCAATCTAAACTGGTGAGTCTCGAACAAAAAAACAGCATGTAAATACATTATCATTACCAAAAAAAATTAATAGGAATTTAAAAACAAGACAGGCGACTTAAATACCACGACAAAAATAAAACTGACATCCTAAATACCACGCAAAAAAAAAACAGATTACAAAAAAATGAACTGAAATCTAACAAGCGGACAACTGACCAGCCAAAGATGGCAACAGCGAGAAGAGCGAAGGTCCTCATGGTGTTCTGGAACTGTAAAGTAAAGATCAACTGTCTGGTCCTGTTTTTATAGCCCGTGGGTCATGTCATGGACCTGTGGTCTAAAAACGTGTTGATATTGGAGAATATTAATTTTTTATTACGAATCGATACTTACACAATTTTTTGATTCCAACCAGTGGCGTTGGCAATGAGACCCCCCCCCCCCCCCCCAAAAAAAAATAATATTAACTAGTCTTTTACGTCTATCTATGCTACAGCTATTGGCGACGGTGGACTTGTGTCGCAAATATTTGATGTTTACTCACCAAATACTCATGGTTACAGCCTCTAGAACAGTGGTTCCCAACATTTTTCGAGTGCCGACCCCCTTTTATAAAAAGTAAGTGACTCGCGACCCCCATAGAATTAAAAAGCCGAAATTAGTATGGAAAGTAATAAGCACTAAAATAAGATTTTCTAGTAGACTTTTAATATGAACTACTCTTGATAACTGTTTTAATAGCATGAGTAAAATTGCATACTATTCACTAAACCTTCGTGGTTAAGTTTTTAATTTTTTTTAAATTTTTGTTAACGCCAACCTATGTCATTATAATTATCTTAATTTTCTTTTTAATCGAAGAATAGTGTTGAAAATATATTCTCGAAAAGTCAATCAATTTTACGTTTGGGTATGAATGGTGAATAAATACTACACCAAAATTGTGTCTGCAGTTTTTCATCTTACTCGGAATCATTCTGCAAATCAAAGAATTTATCTTGTAATTCATCGGGAATGCTGGCAACATCAAGGGAAGAAGAGAATGGGTAATGCGTAAAGGCATATTCTTCTTTTTTTCAGCTCAGAGAAATGGCGATGCAGTTCGTTTTCAAGAGATTCAAGATGCCCAGAAATCGCTTCTTTTAAATGTTTAATTATCTCACAATCCGGTTCATCTACCACACCGCAGAGTTTCTCAAATTTACAATATTTCCAAGATTTATTTTCTTTACCGATTTTGCAGCTCTTGGAAAGTTATAATATTCGTTCATTTTCCATGAATCTTCAGGTTAAGCTTATCTTGATGTTCGAACACATCTGCTAGGTATGATACTCTCTCCAACCACTCTATGTCGTTTTAAGTATACCAAAAAGTCTTGTTTCCTTTGCACTTCCAAGAACAATTTGATTTCAGATTTCAATTAAAAAACACAATTTACAACATTTCGTTTGACAGCCAGCGTACTGTAGTGTTGAAGAGCAGAACCTCGTGATCTGTATTAATGTTTTTGCTCAGTGGTTAGGGAGCTAAATCTTTTCTGTTTTCTGAAAGCCCGATTTTGAGCTAAACATAGATGGCGCACCATCCGTACAAACCCCCAAAGCCGTTCTAACCCATTTAATCATCCCGTTTTTAAAAAAAACGTATTTATTTTCTCGATGCTATCTCCACAAAATAGCAACTCTTCTTTGAATATAGACACAGACCAGCAACTGCCAACACGAACTCACGTCTGTTGATTTATCAACTTGAAAAGCAAACAATGGTGAAAGCTTATTTTCAATAAAAATATGTTATTTAACATTTACGTACATGCAGCGTTTTATGAGATTTTCTCCTATTGTTTTTTTTTTTTGCTTGGCATTTTCAATCGCGACTTCATTTGATGCTTGCACTAATGCTGGTGAAAACTTCCTGTTCGATCAAGTCTATTGCGTTTGCAACTAGCTTCTTACCGACGAAAAAACTCCATATATTTTTTGTGTGTTCCGAATGACTCGTCTCAAATGACGTTTTAGTTTTGAAGATTTCATAGATGCGTGACTGAGAACAACTTTATACAGTGCGCTTTGTTTCTTCTCTATTACATTTCCAGTGATGTTAATGAAGCCGAATTTAAAAAATTATTCTAAATATTTATGTTTTGTTTCAAATTACTAAGGTTTAGTATACCAGTTGGCGACCCCCCAGTAAGACCTTCGCGACCCCGATTGGGGTCGCGACCCCCAGGTTGGGAACCCGTGCTCTAGAACAACAATATATACTATTAGAAAGAGAACCACACGTAGTTCTTCAATACGGTTATTAATATCGTGGGAAGTTAATTCAAATAATATGGAACGCAGTAGCCAAGAATAAGATAATCAAGGTTAGATCTATTAAGCGATGTTTAGTTGTCTAGTTTGTTGTACCCCCAGACGCGACTGGCAGGCAAAGCGTGTGTGTTTCCCTCAATCTTTCAAACAATTTCAAATTCACGCTTCGGTGACTAAACACTTAAACATCATCTAGAAAATGAAAGAAATGTAAATAAACATTTCAGAATAACGTGTTAAGTGTGTGTAACAAATAACTTGTTCGATAGATGGCTGCAAAAATTACATCTGATTATTTATTTTCTGTCTTAACCGATGAAACGACTAATATATATATATATATATATATATATATATATATATATATATATATATATATATATATATATATATATATATATATATATATATACATATACATATACATACCACTCGTGAGAACAGCAGAGCTACGCCAATGATTCTAACTACAAGTCGTGTTGTTCTGCAATCGTACTTGAAAAATAAGCTTAAGTTGAAATGTATCGAAGATTAAAAATAAAAAAAAACTTTGGTTTTTTTAATTAACTTTCTTTTTTTTCGTACTAACTAACCCTTATTTCCTGAGGTAAAAAAAAATGCCTTCCGGATTTAAAGAAGTGATTGGGTCATTGGCATATGCATAGTTCATAGGCGCATCTAGGTTTATATATATATATATATATATATATATATATATATATATATATATATTTATATATATATCAAGATAGAGAGACAGAGAAAGACTATAAATAAATATAAATACATATTTATAACTCAAATTAAAGTAAAAATATGAACAACTTGAATAGTAATAGTACTATATATATATATATATATATATATATATATATATATATATATATATATATATATATATATATATATATATATAGATTACTATTTAAATAACTATAAAGAAAAGCGTGGGTCACTTTAGTTTCTATTGGATACCTTTACTAATATTTAGGAGGAGACCCACGCTTTTCTTTATAGTTATTTAAATAATAGTCTAAAATTTATTTTCTCCTTTTTAGTGCATTATTACAAAAAAGCTTGTTATTAAAAGCTGTTTTAATGAAAAAAAATTTTAGTAGTGTAGGGCCTACATGTTTTATTTACACTAGAGATACATGACTAAAGACCATTGCGCACCTGTTTTTGTGTTTGGATTGTTTTTGTGGAGGAGCACGGGTATGCAGCTAGTTATTATATGTCTTCCCTACACTTAATGTATGTGTTTCCTCTACATGTACATAATTAATCGTACGTCTCGTCTGATATTTAAATGTTGTACCGCATTCGCCTCTAACACTTAGATACTTTACCGTTTATTTCTTACAACTCTATTAGTTTACCCTATTCCTCCTGTACACTTGGATATTTTACCCGCCCCGCTGCGACCTCTCTTATCTTAGCAACACCTGTAAAAATACACGATCTATGATGTTTCTATTTCTTTTTCCAAACTTTTAGAACAGCCAAGTCATTTGTTCCTTATCTTGGGGTTATTAGATATAATATTCTAGGACTGGATGTTAATAGTTTTTTTTAAAGTTCGTGCTGGTTTGAAAATCGTGCATTTCTTTTAAGAAATAAAGTTCATTTAGTACAGTGGTTCCCAACATTTTTCGAGTGCCGACCCCCTTTTATAAAAAGTAAGTGACTCGCGACCCCCATAGAATTAAAAAGCCGAAATTAGTATGGAAAGTAATAAGCACTAAAATAAGATTTTCTAGTAGACTTTTAATATGAACTACTCTTGATAACTGTTTTAATAGCATGAGTAAAATTGCATACTATTCACTAAACCTTCGTGGTTAAGTTTTTAATTTTTTTTAAATTTTTGTTAACGCCAACCTATGTCATTATAATTATCTTAATTTTCTTTTTAATCGAAGAATAGTGTTGAAAATATATTCTCGAAAAGTCAATCAATTTTACGTTTGGGTATGAATGGTGAATAAATACTACACCAAAATTGTGTCTGCAGTTTTTCATCTTACTCGGAATCATTCTGCAAATCAAAGAATTTATCTTGTAATTCATCGGGAATGCTGGCAACATCAAGGGAAGAAGAGAATGGGTAATGCGTAAAGGCATATTCTTCTTTTTTTCAGCTCAGAGAAATGGCGATGCAGTTCGTTTTCAAGAGATTCAAGATGCCCAGAAATCGCTTCTTTTAAATGTTTAATTATCTCACAATCCGGTTCATCTACCACACCGCAGAGTTTCTCAAATTTACAATATTTCCAAGATTTATTTTCTTTACCGATTTTGCAGCTCTTGGAAAGTTATAATATTCGTTCATTTTCCATGAATCTTCAGGTTAAGCTTATCTTGATGTTCGAACACATCTGCTAGGTATGATACTCTCTCCAACCACTCTATGTCGTTTTAAGTATACCAAAAAGTCTTGTTTCCTTTGCACTTCCAAGAACAATTTGATTTCAGATTTCAATTAAAAAACACAATTTACAACATTTCGTTTGACAGCCAGCGTACTGTAGTGTTGAAGAGCAGAACCTCGTGATCTGTATTAATGTTTTTGCTCAGTGGTTAGGGAGCTAAATCTTTTCTGTTTTCTGAAAGCCCGATTTTGAGCTAAACATAGATGGCGCACCATCCGTACAAACCCCCAAAGCCGTTCTAACCCATTTAATCATCCCGTTTTTAAAAAAAACGTATTTATTTTCTCGATGCTATCTCCACAAAATAGCAACTCTTCTTTGAATATAGACACAGACCAGCAACTGCCAACACGAACTCACGTCTGTTGATTTATCAACTTGAAAAGCAAACAATGGTGAAAGCTTATTTTCAATAAAAATATGTTATTTAACATTTACGTACATGCAGCGTTTTATGAGATTTTCTCCTATTGTTTTTTTTTTGCTTGGCATTTTCAATCGCGACTTCATTTGATGCTTGCACTAATGCTGGTGAAAACTTCCTGTTCGATCAAGTCTATTGCGTTTGCAACTAGCTTCTTACCGACGAAAAAACTCCATATATTTTTTGTGTGTTCCGAATGACTCGTCTCAAATGACGTTTTAGTTTTGAAGATTTCATAGATGCGTGACTGAGAACAACTTTATACAGTGCGCTTTGTTTCTTCTCTATTACATTTCCAGTGATGTTAATGAAGCCGAATTTAAAAAATTATTCTAAATATTTATGTTTTGTTTCAAATTACTAAGGTTTAGTATACCAGTTGGCGACCCCCCAGTAAGACCTTCGCGACCCCGATTGGGGTCGCGACCCCCAGGTTGGGAACCCGTGATTTAGTACATTAGCTTGAAAAGCTGGAATTCAGCAGATTTTTTTTGTTGCTGTATAATAAAAATGCCTAGATACATCGTTTTAACCCTCGAGCAGACGAGACTCGTCATCTGGGGTCAGCAGCCAAGCTAGGGGAGAAAACTCCAATGTTAACAGGATTGCAAGATGTAGACAAGTTTCTTTCCCTGTTGTCATTCAGCTGTATGGAGAGAGCGGTCTGACAGATAAGCATCTGGCTGTTCTCGTCCAATTGCACTGGTATTGTGCTTAGATTTCCGATGCGCAATCATCCACCCAAAAGGGTGCTATTTGACGCCCCGGCCCCCGCTATGGCGCCTACGTTCGTTTAAATGAGCGCATAAGACTAATAATAGTTTGGGGTACTATAGTTGTTTACTAAGTTAAATCAGGCGCCTCAGCATTTTACGATTTGGCGCCCTAAGTTAGACTGTGAGCACTTTGAGTTTGTGTTTGTATTTGTGTTTGTGTTATGTTTGGGTTTTTTTAATATGTTTTCATGCTGATTTCTTCTTCTTCTTTTTCGTTCTTAATTTTTAGTGTTGGAAGGGATCGAGCCTTATCTGCCAGAGGGTTTGAACTCGAGACTTTTTCGAATTTATCAATTATGAGCTTTTTTCCATCACAATTAAGGATACATGTCAACTGGTTATGCGCCATTGAGAACAACAAACTACAAGGCAGCTGTTGTTTGATTTTGGAGTTGTCTCTCCTAGAAGAGTGACTGTCCCCAGCTAACGAGCCTCATCTGCCCGAGGGTTCGAACTCGAGACTTTTTCGGTTTAGCAGCCATAAGCTTAACCCACTCGACCACGCCGACCCCATGCTGATTTCAAAAGACACACATGTGGTCCTTTACAGATAGGTTTTTTACAGAGGCCAGTGCAGGGCTTGCCGTGACGGCTAGTATATATACATTATATATATATATATATATTTATATATATATATATATATATATATATATATATATATATATATATATATATATATATAAATTCTCTGGAGGAGTATATTTGTAACGAGTACCCAGGATTATACATCGCTGATTACACTTATATATATAAATATAAAATGCAATGCAAGTGTATCTATTTGTCTGTCTGTTTGTCTTTTATGCATTACTAAACCTTTAATCCGATCGCCATTAAACTTTGGGAAGTCGTTGAGAATATTCCTGGTGCGATTTCTGCGAAAACAATTTTTTTAATTCGCAGGGATAGCGCTCCTACAGAGCGCAATTTGATTCTTCTCCATATACGGTATATAAAGGGGTAGACACCGTTAAAAAAGTTGTTTTTTTTTATACTAGAGAGCAAACAATTTTTTCCCTACAACTTTTTAAATGTACATCTGTAGGCCTACATGTGTATCCATTAAAAAAATATTGGTGGAAAAATCTTAGTAATCATGACCATGGCGGCCATCTTGAATATTTAACCCCTTTGTAGTAGTTCAACCATTTATAAATTACCATATTTTAAGCCTCGTGAACAACGAATGTATAATCTTCTGTCATATTTTTGGGTATCCGGCTATTAGTTTTAAGTGCATATCTTCAAAGTAATTTATTATGAATTTTCAATATTTGGGTCCGTTGGCGGTCTTTGGGCATTAAAGCCTGTGTTTTTAACAGATCCACAATTTCAAAAATTGGAGCTTCCTATAATATTGACACGGCGGCACACGACATTTGTTGATTAAACAGAGCCAGGGGCCGTACTCGGCGTACCTGCGGTAGTGTAACCAGTGCTCCCGAGAGCGCCACTCTACATCCCTGACTCCTGGGCCTTCGCCGATGTTCTAACTCACTGTTACTGAGATATATTAACGTACACTCAATGATTTCATACACTACGCTTGGGGCGTGCCGAGGAGTAGTGTAGGCAAACTACTGCCACGAAAAATATAATCTAAGAAATATAGCGCAGGCATGGTTTACATTTGAATAACTCAGTTTTGGAAAACAAGGTCACGCCTCTAAGAATATAGGATTGGTAACGCGTTGATGAAATTTTGTCAGACTTTCCGCTAGTCCCGCATCAGCGCGCGGGAACGGGCACGCTAGATTGTTTTATATTCTTTATTGTAATTCTTACATCTTATTTTACCAGGGCGTCGTTGATCTCTAACTTTCTTGATCACGTTTTTTTCAACTGTATTTATCTTGTATGATTTAACCTTTTATTTCAACTATACGCATAAAAAATATTACTATTCTCTTAGGTCGATAAGTAAGGTTTAGTTCAGGCAAGACAATACTAGCACTCGCCTATTGAGCTACTAATAACAATGCAGAGGACTTCTAATGGAAGGGCACCTAAGTAATAGTCATGGACAACCGAGAGATATAAGTCAACGTCACATTTTTCAGTTCGTGCCCAAAACACATGCTGCAGATAAAGTAGAGTTAACGTGTTTCAATGAGCTTTGGCATACAACGTGTAGAGGGTATGGAAGCAGTTGTTACTAAAATAGCAATGTAAACAGAAAGTGATATACCCATTTAAGGAAGCTACTATTTGTTTGTATCATTGTGCGTGAATTTGTGCGTCGCTTGTCTTGTCATTTTCTTCTTCGTTCTTAATTTTTAGTGTTGGAAAAGATCGAGATTTATCTGCCAGTGGGTTTGAACTCGAGACTTTTTCGAATTTGTCAACCATGAGCTTTTTGCCGACTCGACCACGCCTCCAACACAATTAAGGATACGTGTCAACTGGTTATGCGCCATTGAGGCCATTGACTCCGATTTCAGCCTGCTTTTCTTTTTGGATTTGCTTCCATAGCCTTTGTCCAACCAAGAACAAGCTACAAGGCAGCAGTTGTTTGATTTTGGAGTTGTCTCTCCTAGAAGAGTAACTATCCCTAGCTAACAAGCCTCATCTACCAGAGACTTTTCGGTTTAGCAACCATGAGCTTTACCGACTCGACCACGCCGACCCCTGCTTGTCTGGTCGAATAATGGTCCTTGTTGTGTTTATAAGGCGAGCGGTCAGACCCTTCGGAGTTAGAGTTCAAGCGAGCCCGCGTCCTCCGTGTACAAGGTGTGATAATGGTCTGCCATGAGAGCTCTATTTTTGTAGAGCTGATAGGCAGAAGTGTTTGCACGTCTGTCATGATACATGAAGGGCAAGGCGATTTGGTGCCGCGTGAATTAATAGGTTCGAATCCCGTTGGGTTTAAGCTTTTCTGTCTCTACTTTGACTATATTCTGTACCTTTGTCTACCCTTGGCGAACTAAAATAAAACACTCGAATTAAATCTAAATATTTTGTCTCATGATTTTGTATAGTAAAATCAGATATTACACATATTTCAAATGATCTTTTTACATATTTGAGCGCATCTAGATGATACCCAGTTGCAAAATCAAAACTTCGGCTTTAATGACTTTTCCCAGACTAGGCAATGGGGGAGGGGGGAGGTGACTGCATGAGAAGAAATATAATTAAAAAGCTAATTTCAAACTGCAGTATTGATAAATAAGTCATTAAAGTTTTGAAAATATAGCGTTACAAGCTTTAGCACACTGATTTTACTGTTTTCTATCTTGATTGTGTAACGGTAAAGAATTAAAGAATTAGTGATCGATAAATAGCCCACCATCTTTTTCCAATATTGAGGGGGGGGGTGCTTTTTGCCGAGGTAAAATCATATGGATTTCCTCCGGATTAGTGGTTAAATAAATTAGTTGATACTTAGAAGAAAAAAACAACTTTATTAATGCATGATGTGAGATTGCATAAAACAAATAGGCCTACCATAAAGATTAAGTATCGGTAGAAACTGCACAACCAAAAATAGTTGCATATTTAACAAATTTAAAAGTATCGAGTTTGTTTAAATACTTATTACATTTGAACGCACAATTTATCGAATTTTTTTTTTTATTCAGAATAAATCAGAAAATTATTTTTAAAAGTTTCTTTATTAACTAATGTGAATTATGGATTTTTGTTTTATTTGTTATCGACCAAAAGAATGCTTAGCTCACAATAGATGAATTCGTTTCAAAATGTTGGACTTGAAAATGTTATTCGTTTGGGCATAGGTCATAGAGCTATCTTTATTTATGCCAATGTTGTTTATGTCAAGGATTTTAAGTTTCGTTGCTGCTTCTCAGCTAGATGATGGTTGGGAGGGGTACGTTGACATAACATTCCAGCAGCAGTCTTTACACAGCAACAAAAATATGTTACAGTTTATACATTAATACATTGATGTGTAATAAAAACAGTAGTAAAACAATATATTTTAATTGAGAACCATTATCCTGGTTTTTTTTACAAAAAAATTCGTCTAAATAAAATAGGCTCGCCAATTGTAGATCATCTCTCTGTCATTGATTTCGCCGTTACCTGAAACCAGATTTAAATCAACATTTTTTAAGAATTACACTTAAAATATAATAATTCTCACATTGAAAAGAAAAAAGCACACAAAGTAAAAATAAATTTCGTTTGGTGTAAACTTAATAAAGCTATTTTCTGGTATGACTAAAAATAACTTAATGTGGGCTCAATGATGCAAACTGAACATATTAAATTATAAAAAGTAAACCTATGAATGAACTCTCTATTAAATGGAATGTATTTTCCATAAGTGAGCACTCAGACTATTTTTTTAAGTTATACCAGCATTTAGCTTAATAAGCTGGCATCAAACAATATATTTTTTTACATTTTACTATATTATTTTATCTGTGATTTCTTTTTTTTTGTGAATTATGATATATTAATAGTTTTTTTCCTACAAACTGTTATGAAAGCATTTGTTTCCAATTGTTAATCATTAATTTATACTATATACATGGCGACTAAAACTGTTTTGCGTTAAAATTCGCCCTGTAGGTTTTGGTCTCCAAAATTAAGTTTTCTGCACATTCATATTTTCTTGTATACCTGAATATAAAGAATGTATTGTATTGACAATAAAATCTAATTCGTGATTTTGACCGATTTTGACGTTTTACTTTTTTTTCAATAAGCAGAAGTATTCTTTTACGATTTCTGATTTCTCAAACAAGATAAACAATATTTCCATGACAAAATACTAATTTTCCGCTCTTTTATACTCGGGTTTTTTCGGGCATCTTGTCTCCCTCCTCCTCCCCCGAACGAAATAAAATGTACATAGAAAAGATATTCTTTTTTAGTGTCCCCCCCCCCAACCTCAGAAAATACGAGCGTGCCTTACTTCCCCCCCCCCCCCCATCCTATTATCATATATTCGTATTGGGCGTTTATTGAGAAGGACATTTTTTACCATCCTCGTCAAACAGACGGAAGATGTGAGGGAAATCCAAAAAATTTAGGATTTCATCGGCTACTCTGTCCAGCTCGAGGAAAAAGAAAGGGGCGTTTTGTGGCTTGGGGAATCCTTCTAGTCTCCAGCCCATGTCGAACTCGTTCTTGGTGACACTTCCATCAGCTGAAAATAGAGAGATAAATTTATTACTCACGCATGTATGACCTATAATTATGGAGAAAACGTTTTATACAAATGTGGAGAAAACTTTTCGGTTTCACATTCTTCATACACCAAATATGGAGATATTTATTAGGTTTGACATTCTTCACATCACATCTATGTAGAAAGTACCTTATGCAGTGGCGTAGCTAGCTCGAGTGTCAACCGATGCGGCACCTCATGGTGTCGCCCCACCCTCCAGAGAAAAAATGTATAGGCGATGTATATATATATTTGTGTGTGTTTGTTGCTGTGTGTGGTGTGGCTGTGTGTGTGTGTGTACATGCGTGTGTGTGTGTGAGAGAGAGAGAGAGAGAAAGAAAGAGAGAGAAGATGATGTAATTATTTTTGTGGAATCAGATTTATTTACTCTAGAATCAACGACGTCAATCTTTTTGGGCGGCTCTAAAATAAACACTGGTCGCCTTTGTAGATCATACAGACTAAAGGTAGACCCTACTTCTATAACTAGACCCACCTACTTTTTGCCTCTAAACCTCAATCAT
Organism: Physella acuta; assembly: GCF_028476545.2. Taxonomy (NCBI): domain Eukaryota; kingdom Metazoa; phylum Mollusca; class Gastropoda; family Physidae; genus Physella; species Physella acuta. The sequence goes on from NW_026731787.1 coordinate 234,050, forward strand.
GCTGATTGTGTTTCTTTCAAATTAATTTTTCTTCGGGGTGGTTGGGGGAGCAGAGTTACAAAATAAATAATTATTGAAGACAGTGTTTATTTCAGGCATCTCTTATGGGGGAAGGGGGGTACCAAACCACGTCTATTCCCCCCCCCCCCCACACACAGGAAAGAAATAGTGTCCGCCCCCGCCCGGTAAATTTAGTCCACTCCTCCTAAAAGTCTCCCTTGCCCTCCCCCCTCCCCGTCCTCGAAAAAAGAGTCGTTGAAAGAAACACAGCTCAAAGAGAGTGTACAGTTTCTTTTGTATATATCGGTATTACTGAACAAGTCTAATACTGTCAATATGAATAATGTACTCACAATTCTGATCAAAGTGCAGCCAAAACCGATCAAACTCGTCCCTCTGAATTAAGTTATCGTCACCAGCATATTGTAAAAATAACGAGTCCACATCCTGGGCTAGTGTACTGTAGAAACAAATTTGACCAGCTTTTTATTTACATTGACATGACAGCCAATGACAGAAACAATTTAGTTACTGCGGAATATTTATATTTAACATTTTTACTCGTTAGGTTTTTTTGTTGTAAAACTTAGATTAAATGTATGTTTATTGCAGGTGTTGAAGTATTTACGACTACAGTTCCTCTTGACTTTAAAATATAGTTTTAAATTCTCCTGTCAACGACAACGGTAACATCATTTTTTTAAATGTAAAATGACTAATATTTAAAACTTATCATTAAATGTTTTAAATTTAACGCGAAAAGTACACATTTTATTTCAGTGTTGTATAGTTAAGAAACAAAAGAATCTAAATCAACTGGGTGCTGTGCAGAAGTGTAGCGACCCTTCGATTTGCATTCCCTCGAACTTTTCATTTGCACCCTCCCCCCTCAAACTTTCAATTTGGCGCTCCCCCTAAGATCGGCGCCCGGGGACATATGCTCCCCCCCCGCCCCCCCCCCCCTCGCTACGCCTCTGGTGATGTAGACAAACATGGCGCACGTTACAGATTTGTGATTTTTTAATGGTAACAAGTTAAAGACAGTTACAAGTACTATGGACGTTTCGACCCAAGGTCTTCGTCAGCACACAACAGTGTGATTACAGATTAGACAAATAAAGACAAACAGTAACACATTTTTTGACTTAGCTCGACAGTGAAAACACGTCTTGTCTGCTAGCCACGATATCCAAAAGAAAAGACGCGTGAGAAGGACGCTTGGACACCGTATAGGGGTGGGGTTGGGGGCGTGGTGTATGCGGGAGGGGGGGGGGGTTGTTAGGTGAAAGATACCTGTTCATTCAAGCCATCGGGTGCCCGTGTACCAAATTTAAGTATTAGTCGCGTTTCAGTGCTAAGGCGATTTTTAAAATTGTGGCGAAACCGAACGGCGGTTACACAAAAGTCCTTTTTTAAGTCATGCCCAATCTTGTTGAAGTGTTTGGCAATGAAGACAGTCTTCCTGTGGCCACAGGAAGACTGTCTTCATTGCCAAACACTTCAACAAGATTGGGCATGACTTAAAAAAGGACTTTTGTGTAACCGCCGTTCGGTTTCGCCACAATTTTAAAAATCGCCTTAGCACTGAAACGCGACTAATACTTAAATTTGGTACACGGGCACCCGATGGCTTGAATGAACAGATATCTTTCACCTAACCAACCCCCCCCCCCTCCCGCATACACCACGCCCCCAACCCCACCCCTATACGGTGTCCAAGCGTCCTTCTCACGCGTCTTTTCTTTTGGATATCGTGGCTAGCAGACAAGACGTGTTTTCACTGTCGAGCTAAGTCAAAAAATGTGTTACTGTTTGTCTTTATTTGTCTAATCTGTAATCACACTGTTGTGTGCTGACGAAGACCTTGGGTCGAAACGTCCATAGTACTTGTAACTGTCTTTAACTTGTGAGGTAACTAATACTATCTGTTTTATTACTAATTACATTAACCTCACTGCAGCTACCATTTGTTTTTTTATCTAATGGTAACAAGCACAATCTACGTTAACACAAAACACAGTGTGCTATCTTATCCTAGAGTTTTATTATGTAAATATAGTTGACTTAAGTGGAGTTTTACTAGCATATAGTTTTATTTGAAAAAAAAATGTATAGGTAGCTTTGAATGATGTAATATAAATGTATACTATAATACTGATGGTAATTTTCACAGATGTTGTATAACACAGACTTGATAATAAAAGGGAGTATTTAAAATACATGCTTTTGCTAACCACATTGCACTTTGTCAATACATGCTAATTAGACTAGAAATAGAGTCTACTTATTATTAATAGTGTAAAAACTATTTTACGTGATTATTAAAATTAAAGGTCAGAACTTACCACTGGATAAACACAGACACAACAACAACCGCAAGTCTCCACATGTTGAATGCTGATTAAAGTACAGCTGCTAATTTGGTCTCAACATAGCTGACAAGGCTGAGAGTGTGTATATTTGCTGCGTGCTTGCGTCCTAGCAGGCATCATAATGGGACGTGATTTGCCTTGAAATTGGAACTTTTATTTTGCTCTACACTAAAAGTGTACAGTTATTAATGTTCTATTTACATAATTAAATGGCGGTTTAATTTGTTACAATGCCAACGGGATAGAATTTTTCGTGTTTAGAAAGTTGGGAGCTCGCATGTCAAACACTGTGACAACATATGATTCCTGACTCATAGAATTAGTTTGTTGAAATTTATACCAAACATTGTGTGACTCCTGACTTATTAAAAATTGTTTGTTGAGATTTCCAACAACTGAGCAGCCTGTAGCTCCCGACTCTTAAAATTAGTTTTTGACTTCCAAAAGATCTCACCATTTATTTAATTTGAATACTTTTATTAAAATGTAATAAGCAACCCACGCTTTTCCTTTTAGTTATTTAAATAGTGGTTTATTATTATTTATTTAAAGAACAAAATTATTTTTTACTTTAAAATGTAATAAGCAACCGACGTTTTTCCTTTTAGTTATTTAAATAGTGGTTTAGTATTATTTATTTAAAGAACAAAATTATTTTTTACTTTAAAATGTAATAAGCAACGCACGATTTTCCTTTTAGTTATTTAAATAGTGGTTTATTATTATTTATTTAAAGAACAAAATTATTTTTTACTTTAAAATGTAATAATCAACGCACGCTTTTCCTTTTAGTTATTTAAATAGTGGTTTATTATTATTTATTTAAAGAAAAAATTTTTTTTTTACTTTAAAATGTAATAAGCAATCCACGTTTTTCCTTTTAGTTATTTAAATAGTGGTTTATTATTATTTATTTAAAGAACAAAATTATTTTTTACTTTAAAATGTAATAAGCAACCCACGCTTTTCCTTTTAGTTATTTAAATAGTGGTTTATTATTATTTATTTAAAGGACAAAATTATTTTTTACTTTAAAATGTAATAAGCAACGCACGCTTTTCCTTTTAGTTATTTAAAAAGTGGTTTATTATTATTTATTTAAAGAACAAAATTATTTCTTACTTTAAAATGTAATAAGCAACCCACGCTTTTCCTTTTAGTTATTTAAATAGTGATTTATCAGTGGCGTAGGCAGGGGGGGGGGGGGGGTTAGGGGGGGGTCATAACCCCCCCCCCCCCCCCCCCATAGACCCCTCGGTATATATAAAAAGTATGAGGGGGGGTGCAAATCGAAAGTTTGAGGCGGGGGGGGGTGCAAATCGAAAGTTTGAGGGGGGGGGGGGTGCAAATCGAAAGTTTGAGGGGGGTGCAAATCGAAAGTTTGTCCCCGGGTAAAAATTGGAACCCCCCCCCCCCCTTGAGACGATCCTGGCTACGCCACTGTGATTTATTATTATTTATTTAAAGAACAAAATTATTTTTTACTTTAAAATGTAATAAGCAACGCACGCTTTTCCTTTTAGTTATTTAAATAGTGGTTTATTATTATTTTTTTAAAGAACAAAATTATTTTTTACTTTAAAATGTAATAAGCAATCCACGTTTTTCCTTTTAGTTATTTAAATAGTGGTTTATTATTATTTATTTAAAGAACAAAATTATTTTTTACTTTAAAATGTAATAAGCAACCCACGCTTTTCCTTTTAGTTATTTAAATAGTGGTTTATTATTATTTATTTAAAGGACAAAATTATTTTTTACTTTAAAATGTAATGAGCAACCAAAGCTTTTCCTTTTAGTTATTTAAATAGTGGTTTATTATTATTTTTTTAAAGAACAAAATTATTTTTTGCTTTTTAATTCATACTTATATATAAAAGCTAGTAATAAAAAGTGGTTTTTTTAACTTTATCATACACAGAGTATAAAGGAAGTATTGTAATCGTGCACAAAAATTACATGAAATTTTGACAGTTTCCATAGTTTTACACCTCAGTACTTCATCACATACGGAGTATAGGAAACTTATTTTAATCGGGCAAAAATTAAAAATAAAGATTTATCAAAATTTCGGCGCCCTTTGCGTAATCGAGTCGGAAAAACTGGGCTTTGCAATTTTGTTCGTAGGTATGTGTGTATGTCTGTAAACACGATAGCTTGATTACCGTTACAGCTAGGTTTATGAAATTTCATATATAAGTATTATATCAAATGTATTGTTATGTACCAACATTTCATTGATTTCCGGTAACCAGAGTTGGAACTTATTCTACTTTTTGTACAAAAAAACCTATAACTTGAGTACTGTTTCAGATAGACAATATTTCATAAATAAGTAAAAGATCTAATAAACAGTCTTTTGTCAAATTTTGAGTAAATTTCCGTTAACCGGAACTAGTCCTTTATGCGATTTCCTATTTCTCAAAAAAAGCATAATCATATGTATTTAAAAACTACTAATATTTCACACTATTATACACACGTGTTATGCTGTGGTGCGCAATTCTTTTTTCTACGAGATTCTATTCTATTTTTAAAAGTTTAATTATTTAAGAATTGGTTAAAAATCATGTTTATATCCCGAGTTGCCATCCCCCGTAGTGTTAAATAAGCATATTCGAAATAGATTAGGGGGGAACATTCCCGCTTTTTTTTAAATTTCAAAACATTTGATTTTTAAATACAATAGAATTGCATAACTAAATAAAACGAATTATGCATCAACTAAACACATAAATTATGCGAATAATGGCGCGGCAAAATTAGTACTTTTTTATAGGAAAATATCATTATTTTTATAAGGTTTTATTTAACTTACTTCCTCTGTCTGTCTGCCGTCAGTCTGACTGTCTAGATCGAAACGCCCGAGCAAACTTTCGGGCACTACTAACTGACAAATTTGGTTTAAAATTGGCACGTGGGTCAAGACATAAAGACAATGCAATCTGACATTAAATTTGACTTAATTGGATGCTTAATTTTTTAATGAATTAATTAAAACGTCTAAATATTTAGGCTGTCTTATCCAAATATTCCACTATTATACGAGCGTTATCATGCTCATTAGGTGTGCAATGGTTTTTAGTCATGTAACTCTATTTAAACTAGCCGTCGATACCCATTACACGTGAATTATAGACCTATATATTTTAATGTTATACTTGTTTAAGAAAAATATTTTATAAAATAGTTATTGGTCAAAGTACAATGTGCTTTACTACACGTTGAATCTTCTTTCTTTTCTTCTTCTTCGTTCTTAATTATTAGTGTTGAAGGGGATCGAGATTTATCTGCCAGTGGGTTTGAACTCGAGACCTTGTTCGAATTTATCAACCAACACGTTGAATGATATTAGTGACAAAGCAAAGAAATAAATAAATTACTAAAAGTCTGAAGCATGTAAAATAACAAAGGCTACCAATACGTATTAGAAAACCTAATTTGTAGACACAACACAACACCATATAAAATGCACACACTAATTAAGAGACTTAAATGATTCCGTTAACGAAAGTCCGTATCTTTAAGTTCTCTATTTATCGCTGAACATACTGATTACATAGCCTCAAAAATGTTGCAGACAGAGAGAGAGAGATAGAGAGAAGTGCGCACATGGGCTTTTATATATTAGGATAAAAAATGTAAAGTACTGAAAAAAATCATTTAAAAAGTTTAAATAACAAGCTTTTTTGTAATAATGCACTAAAAAGTAGAAAATAAATTGTTTTCTTTAAATATTTAATAATACACTACCATTTAAATAACTATAAAGAAAAGCGTGGGTCTCCTCTTTATTATTAGTAAATCTATCCAATAGATATAATAAAGTGACCTGCGCATTTTTTTATAGTAATTTAAATAGTAGTGTATTGTTGTATATTTAAAGAAAATCATTTATTTCTACTTTTTAATGCATTATTACATAAAAGCTTGTTTTTTTTTAGTTTTGCTTAATTTTCTTAACTGCTTTTCTCATATCACGTCTTTGTTAATTGGTTTACGTTCAGGCCGTTTAAAACAAACATGGTTCTTCCTCCCTTTCAGCATGTTGCGAAAATGAGTTAGTCCAGTGTTGCAACTTTTTCTGATTGTTGTTTCTGTTGTGATATGTAAAAACCCGCGAGCCTGGTTCTTTGTTTCTAAAATTTTGCTTGTTACAGCAAACCCAAAAAATGTCGATCTCTCTACTGCTCGTTTCTAACAAAATGTTAGCGCATCCATATTTTGAGGTTTCAATGTACCATCAACTTGAACGCATATAGTTTCAGTTTTTGATAAACGATGTTCATTGAGATTGTTTTTACTTTCTCAGAAGCACTGTAACCGTGCAAAGATTCGGAATCAAGATTTTAAAAATTTTCGACGTTTACAACTTCCTCATCCTGAAAGAATTAGAATTTTTAGTATTGCCTGTGTGTTTTTCTGTGTATGTGTGTTTATTTTAACACGATTTCTTGATTGCCGTTTCAGGTAGGTTGACAAAATTTCACATATAATTACTATATAGTATGCGCAAGTCTCTTTAAACTTTATAGGATATCCGGTAACCGGAAGTAGTACTTCCCTGTATTACCGGAGAATCGTTTAAGTTAGACACAATTTTTTTTTCTAACTAGATCTTATACGCTAATTTATTTCAACTTGTGTGTGATTTATTCTACTTCTTTGAGAAGAATAGCACTTGAGTACCGTCTCAGTTATGTGGACAAAATGTCACATTTGCTTATTATCTCCATGCGTTTATTTCTTTCAACTTTTGAGCTTTTTCCAATAACCGACAGAGATTAAATTTTTTAGAATTTAATAATTATTTTATCCTATTTGCATTAAGTATATTTTAAAAATTCTTCGCCTCTATGTTTTATATTTTAAAAAAGGTTTTAAAACAATGTAATTTCCTATGTCCCAATTTTCTTACTGGAAGGGTTATCCCAAATCTTACTGTTTAAAATAAAAGATATGAGAAAGTGTAGAGAAGCTCCTCGCTTTACGAGTATAATAGTAACTTCAGTACAAGCTTTCACTTTCTTTGAATTTGCTTTTAGACACATCTGCTGCGGATAAAGCGCTATTAGCATCACACATACACACCACCTTACACATATTACACACATACAATAAAATGTACAAAAATCGTCATGATATTATCGCTTTATTTGTAAAAAAACAAAATTTTATTAAGAAAAAACATGTGCAACAAAAAAGCAAATAAGTCTGTTATTGAGGTTTTAAAATAATTATCTTGATATCTTTGAATTTCTGAACTTCGTTTGTCTTAAATCGATTATAAATGTGTTATTACTTAGTTGGAAAAAACACTTATTAAAGATGTTTAAAAACTGTTTGGTGACTACATGTTTCACGCGTCAAAATATGCGTGCCAGTTGAATCTCATCTCACGCCCTGTGATTCCTCCGTCGCCTAGATAAAAAGCAAAAATAAACATTTTTTTCAGCTTACGACTCTACTGGGAGCGTTGCGTACCTTAAATATTTTACATTCATTTTATATGCTGTTTAACAAGAAATAAGTTTGAAAATGCAAAGGTTGTATTGGCCAGTATAGTATGTTTCCTGCGGACGGCGTGACCTAGCGATTGAGCGTCAGGCTGCTTTCTCGGGAATCTTGAGTTCGAATCCGTGCCTAGTCAGTGGAACGTCTTTGAGTCTACCATACTCTAACGTGTTCATAACTCACGTTTGGGAAAGTAATGAGGCCTGGATACAGTGCAACACCATCTATTTATTTTCCGAGATCACAGAACAGACAAACTCAAATGCCGTATGACATGACTGTCAATTTTGAAAGGGAACTTTACGGTGTTTTAGATTAATGATACAAACGTAGTTATTTATGAAAGTGTGGTTAACCGAAAAATGCCTTTTAAGAAAATTAAATAATAAAATAATGAATTACTCATCGTTTAATTAATGTTGATCAAAACCATGTGGAGTTACACGTATTATCGTACATTGAACTTTAATTTCTAGAATATTATGTAATATTCCGTTAAGTATGGTTTCACGACTTACACATTTTAACGACGATGATTTGAAAAAAGTTATATAATACCATCTTTAAACGAGAATAAATTGAAATAATGTGGTGTAGTACCATTTTTAACGAAAATAAAGTAAAATTATGGGATGTTGTACTCACCATCCTCATCAAAGAGATGAAAGATATGGGGGAAGTCGAGGTTGTTCAAAGTCTCGTCGGGGATTCTGTCCAGCTCTAAGAAAAAAAGGGGGGCGTTTTGGGGGTTGGGGAGCCCCTCCCGTCTCCAGCCCTGGTCAAATTCCAGCTTAGATACCTCACCGTCGTCTGTCGTAGAAAAATGTTAAATTCGTGTACAAGATAGAATCATGTCAGTCAATGTTTTGTAAACATTACGATCAGTTATTTGTAACTAACTCGACAGCCAAAGTTTGTCTAACTTTTTAGTCAATAAACATTAAAACATGCACTGGATACAAATGCTTTAGTCTTTATACACTCAAAGAAAATTTAAAAAAAACATTATAAGAGTACAAATCTTTTGGTCAAAGTACTGCAAACAATAAAAAATATTTATCCGACATAAATGATTCGGTTAATGTACTATAAATTTAAAAAAAAAACATGTATTTTTCATCAATTTACTATACAAAAATTAAGAGCATGGACCGGATACCAAAGTCTTGGTCTGTTTACGATCTTACCATCGTCATCAAAGTGGAGCCAGAATCTGTTAAATTCTATTTGCTGTAAAATATTGTCAAGTCCAGCGTATCTGTTGAAGATCTGGTCTAAGTTAGCTGACCCTTGGCCTAAAGCGCTGATTGAAAAAATCACAAATACATTGCACAGTGCATGATTAACTTAATTAGTCTTAGATTATAAAATACTCTTTGGACATTATTATATCTCGGAATGTAGATTTAAGTTTAATTAATTAATTACCCTCGTAGGACGACAACTAAAAAAAACAGAACAGTTGTCTTCATTTTCAGAATCAGATGATGACTATAGATAGAGCGAACCCAATTTATAGTTTTAGCTAAGGAAAGAGTAGGTCATAACCCTTATTTGCCTAGCTTCAAGATCTTTTTAGTGAACATTTTCAAAGGTTTTTTTTTTGTTTGTGTTCATTGTTGCGGCTAACTGTAACGCTAAATAAATTGAGAGATAAAGTCAGGGATTTTATACTGCTGATAAGATTATGGGCAGATGGTGAGACGCCATGTTTTCCTGCTTTAAACTAACTCGAGGTTAGAGCAAAGATTTGGGGGAAAAAAATAAAAACTTAAATATTTGTTACAGAAGAGCATTTAGGCAAGCAATTGCAGTTCTAGTTAAAACATGAAATATAATCATCGAATAAAGTTTGTAAAATTATAATCAGAATCGATATGTGGCGGGGTATTACGTTTGTTTTTATAAGAGCACTTTATAACGATGATATACTGTGTGTTTACTTCTAGGATACACTTTTTATCACATCGCCGTGAAACTTTGGGAAGTTGTTTAGGACACTCCTGTGGAGGTATTTGCCGAAAAAAAATCAATTTGCAGTGGTGGGGCCTCGGCAGGGCGCGATTCGATTCATTTCAATATACGATATATAAAAAATAAAAATCTATTGCGGTTTGATACCGTTCATCCGGTCGTCATGAAACTTTGAGGAGTTGATTAGAACACTAAAGGAGACTTTTCTGCAAAAAAACTTTTTTAATTTGCAAGGGCAGCGCCCTGGGAGGGTGCTATTTTTCTCTATATTCGGATAATAAAAAAAAAAGTCTGATGCGTTTCGACACCGCTCATTCGAGTGCAATAAAAAATTTGAGGAGTGGATGAGAATACTCCCGAGAAGGTTTCTGTGAAAAAAATAATTAATTTTGATATGGGCGCTGCCCGCGGGGATGCGATTTTCGTCAATACACAATTTGGCGCCCAGAGTTCAAGGATGTTTATGCTAAAAGTCTTTTTTTTTTTATTTCGGAAGGGCGGTATATACAAAATAAAAGTCGGATGCGATTCGACACCGGCAGGATTTAATTAATAGCCCCGGGCTATCCCATTTTAAACAGTGCGATAGAGTATTTATAAGATTGGGGTATATGAATTGAATCAGGCGCATCCGTCGGCACCAGTGTTTCTTTCAGACTTTATCTCCGGGGGGGCACTTGAAATTTTCGGGGGGGGGCGGTAGACTTTCTTCGGGGGGGGGGGGGCGGACACTGTTAAAAGTATATATTTTCTATATAAATTATATAAATGTCATTCCGTTCGGGGGGGTGGCGGTAAAAAAATTTCGGGGGGGCTTCGCCCCCCCCCCCCCCCCAAGAGTTGCCTGGAAGAAACTCTGGTCGGCACCCCGGCAGGGTGCGATATCGCGTCAAAGTATCACTATGGCACCTACGTCAGTTTTAATGAACACCCTACAATATTTACATGGTATCACACAATATTCGATTATTAAACCGAGCCAAGGGTCGTATGTCGAACCCCTGTAATAGTGTAATCGGGGGCTCCCGAGGGCACCCCTCTACGTCCATGACACCTGGACAGTCGCCGAAGTGTTCTACCCCACTTTTACAGAAAGTGAATAACGTACACTCAAAGCTTTCATATGCTAGGCGGTAGTGTAGGTAAACCGGTGCCCAGACAAATACGACCCAAGAAATATAGCGCAAACATTGTTGAAAAACTCAGTGTTAGAAAACAAAGCCATATGTCTAAGAATATAGGATTGCTAACGCAATAATGAAACCCTCCAAAACTATTTCTTCATACTTTTTTTTCTGAGACCGCGACAACGCGGGGACCGCCACGCTAGTAACAATAAGACTAAAATCAAACCTAAGTTTCCATCGTAATGTGACATGCTTTACCCTGTCGTTAGCAACAGATCATAAACTCCTCTAAATTACCACCCTGCGTAATTCCCCATTGCACAATACTATTTTACCAATTCAATTACCTGTCTATCTCAAAAGCCAACTGACAGCCTCTAACTATCTTCCTAACCAACATAATATGCTTACCCTTAACCTTAACCCTATCTTTCTCTCTCTCTCTCTCTCTCTCTATCTCTCTCTCTCTTTCTCTCTCTGAAGGGGAGGGGTTAGAAAGTGTGACGTCAAACCGTTGCAGAGGGGCAGAGACCCACTCTCTCCCCGAAGAACGTCTGCCCCCCCCCCCTCCCAACAAAACAATATTTAAATAGAAAATATATACTTTTACCAGTGTCCTCACGCCCCCTTCCCACAAGGAGAAAAAATCTTAAAGGAACACTGCATCGTTGCATTTTTAAAACCTTATGAAGAAACGGCTATTAAACATTTTTAAATTTTAAACCCCGTTTTAAACCACTATTTTCTTTTATACCGTAAAATTACGTTATCTCTTCTACTATTCTGTTCACGAAATGTGATAAAAATCACGAGTCAAGTACTTTATTTAGGTGACCTAAATTAAAAATTTTGAGGTCGGAATACTTTAGATAAGCAAGCAGCTGTTGCTAATATTTTTAATATGTACCATTTTTATCTCCAGTCGTTTTTCTGAAATCTTTCTGTAGCATTACAAACTAAGAGATGGCTAACATAAAGTACATTGATGTCATATTTGTTGTTTATTTGTGAAGTAAAGACAATATGGCATAAATAAATATGCACAATGAATGGTGTGTTAGATGTAGGTAATAGACTTCTAAGAGGACACCTCAGATCGCAGTATGTTTCTATAAGGGACAAGAATTTACATCTCCAATACCCAGTCAACCAGAATCTTCAGTGAGCTTACCCCTAGCTTGAGTTTACAGATAACTTTACCGGTGTTTCGTTTAGGGACGCACTTGAAAATTTCGGGGGGGGGGGGGGGCTTAAATTTTTTCGAGGGGGACACGATTAAAGTGAACATTTTCTGAATAATTTTTTTTTATTGTGTTTTTGAGGAAGCGTGACAGGCCTGCCTTGGAGGGCGCACCCCCTCCCTTCCCATAGAAAACCTGCCTGAAAGAAACCCTGAGCTTTACAGTGTGGATTGTTTGGTGAGCACCGCCCCAGCAAAATGTTTCGATAACGGGCATCAAGCTAATGATATGTGTGTTGGTTATCTTCTATTCTATTTGGAGTTTCAACTGCAAGTTTGTTTTTGGCGGGGATAATATGGCCCACTAAATGGATGCAAGGATGCACTGGGTTGAATAATGCACTGTTGAATCGTTAAATGCTGTATTGTTCAAAACCTAACTATTCCTGAAACTATCCTTGTTTACTCTCGAAACTTACACAGGCTAACAACAACAGTTGGGGTTAAACTTAAAATTTGTTTAGATAATAAGCAGTTGCTTATTTAGTTGATACGAACGCTACTGGAACAGCCAAGTGATTTTTAACTCGAACTGTCATGAAATGTTTTATGCTTTCATATAGTTCTTTAATATTTACTAGATAAAGATTCTAATAAGAAAATGTTAAATGGACTAAGTATAGAAAATAAAACATTTCTTGTTAATAACATATTATTAACACATTTAAGCGACCAATACTTAGATTATTTTATTTAAGAAAAGATATCTTCTTATTTTTTGCATTCAAAAGCTTGTTATTTTCAGTGATTTTCAAGCTTGTTTTCTTTTAGTATTTAGATAGCGTAAAGAATAATTTTATACCTAAGTTTAAAACAAAGTAATACGTAAAGTTTTCTTTCCAGGTTGTTATTTCTTGAAACGACACACATCATAGCAAATATACTTTTACCGACTAGACCACGCCGACCTCTAGATCTAGTAATTGAAATAATAATTGAATCAATCACCAAAACTAATAGTTTTTAATTTTGACAGACGAAGCTAGTCTATAACAGATACGAACCACTTGCACTAAACTACCGTCATTAAACATTTCGGAATTGGATATGAAAACCCAAGACAGTAATAGCTTGCTTTAATTTTTTGTGTAGCTTACGAATAAAATTATCATTATTATTGTTTGCCTTGTGTAGTTTAGTTGTAGAAATGTATTTCTCATTCTGTTTTTAATTTATCTCGTCTCTCTCTCAAGGGTACTTTCGGACGTTTTCTCCGGTGGAAGGATGGCTCTTAAAATTTCCAGGGTGTGTGGTGGACACTGGTCAAAGTATATATTTTCTATATAAATTATATATTTTTCTATTTCATCCTGAAAGTGAGAGGTGGGTGTGATCCGGGTGAAGGGTAGGCATTGCACCCCCCGCTTTTGTAGGTAGCTTAAAAGAAACTGCTCTCTCTCTCTCTCTCTCTCTCTCTCTCTCTCTCTCTCTCTTTCCCTCTTTTTCTTTCTTTCTCTCTAAAGAGCCTGTTTTTAAATAACGTTTTTAAATTCACTAAATTACTTGCATTGTCAATTTAAAATGAGCATGTAACTGTTCGATACATGTAATTTTATTTTAGAACCATCGTTGGCCCAGTCTAAACACGATTTTCAACTTTTCCAGGTAGAAAAAAATGTGTGAGAAATAGCTCACCTGAATTTATGCATCACCTGTGATTTACCGTCACGAGGGAAGGCGACAAAGTTTCTATATAAGTCGATGCCATGTATCGCTCAAGTGTCAACCAAAACTTTACCATGAGATCATTCGCAATCATCGCTGTTGCACTCTTTGGATGGTAAAAAAAACTTTTTTTTTCCTTGTCTTCCATTGATTTGGAATTAAATATTATCAAAGTGGCTTTCATTTCGTTTTAATAAGTATAACTCTATGGCTTATGCTTCGATACTAATCAAGTAATGTGATTATGTATTCCTAAAGTAGTTAGATATAAATTGATGAGTGATTGTTGCCAACATTTTAGCGTCGAATAACTTGGTAAACACGTGTCTTCAAATTCAATCCTTCAATTATTTAAATAATGTTACATTCCGTTGTGGATTTAAACATCCCAAACTTAAAATAAGATCACTTTTACATTTCAATCTCGTAAAAAAGATTACTTATATATTCCAATCTTGAAAAAAAATTCTTTTACAATCCAACCGTGAAATAATTAAATGAATTTTACAATACAGCTTTGAATGTAAATGACTTTACATTCCAAACCTAAAAATAACTGATATACTTTTACTTCTAGCGTGATGTCACAAGGGGGAGGTGGCGCCAACTTCGACCAGATCTTCAACAGATACGCTGGAAGCGACAACCAGTTCTCTCAAGCCGAGTTCAGCAGGTTTTGGCTTCACTTTGACGACAATGGTGAGGCTCCACGGCTTTGTACTGAAATTACTTAAATTAGTACACCTGACTTGTTTAACGATGAGGCCCATTGCACTTTATTAAGCATGAAAATACTATATTCGTTTCCAGCATGATCACAAACTGAAAGCAAATAATTTTTAGCATTTGAGCATTATCGATATGAGAAGCATTGAACTAAACGTTTTTATCTTTCAGGTGATGGTGACGTAAGCAAACGGGAATTCGACCAAGGCTGGAGGCAAGAAGGTTTCCCAAATCCAGAAAACGCCCCTCTTTTCTTTGAAAGACTGGACAGAGTTGCCGACGAGGTTCTCAACGCCCAAGACTTCCCTCACATTTTCCGTCTGTTTGATGAGGACGGTAAGGGATTATCTTGTCGCTTATTTAACATCAACTTAACTCAACTTTGTACAGCACATTTTTATGACTGTTTTTGTAGTTTCTGTAGCTAAAGCGTTTTATTGGCTAGAATAGTACTCAAAAAATTTGATAAACTGGTATAGTTTTACAATAATGTTACAATGTTAAACTGGTTTAAATGGTAACACTTCCAAGAAGAATAAGGTCCGATTATTTTTTTTCAGGTAACGGATCCATATCTGAGAGAGAGTTCAGGTATAACTGGAATGCCTACTTCTAGACAAGGTGATATGTCTAGTATGAATAATTTTGTAAATTTTACCATGAGCTTGTCAGAAAATTTGTTCTATTAAATATAAGTTCCTGTAAAAAATGCTATCGCACTCTTTTTTATGCTGTTTGTACATGTTTGTCTAACATGTGTCTAAATATTAATTGAGATATATGTAAGAGTTGTCCTGACTTTTAAACCTTATCTTACCTGACAGCTCCCAACATGAAAAAACACACCCCCTATTACATAATGTCACACCTCAGCCTACCCCCTCTACCTTCAAAATAAAAATGTTTGTTTCCTAAGACAGCGGTTTCTTTATTACTGAGTACAGTCAACTTTTAGTATAGTGATCAATTTTAAATGCAATAAATACAAAATTTTAAACGCGAAACAGCAGTATACAAAATATGCAAGTACTTCAATATACACACGATGCAACTACTTCAATAAACAGACAATGCAACAACTTCATCAGTGGCGTAGCTACTGTAAAGCTAGCGTAAGCAAGGCATAGGGGCTCAAGGCAAATAGGGGCCCTTTTCCCTCTTGAAATTTTATAAAATTTTTACATTGGAATTTTAATATTTGTATTATAAAAATAATTTTAAAAAGAAAACGGAAATACAGTTTCTTTTCTACTGTAGAAGTAATCAAAAGTTTTATTTTAAAAAAGGCCCCTGGACTTTTCTTACTAGGGAGGGGTTGTACATGGCCCACATGTCTTAATAACACTATAGTCGAGGAACTTCAACAATTCGAGACGAAATAGCTAAAAGTGACAATCTACAAAATAACCCACTTTTTAAAGAGCCACTAACATTTGTATGTACACTGCAGATGTGGAAAGCATGGAACCATTGCCACGGGGCTGGCCACAACATAGTTGTGGGGCTGGGCCAAAGATTCCCCCCCCCCCCTGAAGAAAAATCTACCGCCCCCCCCCCCCTAATGAAATGGAATTTATATAGAAAAAATACTTTTACCAGTGGCGCCCCCCCCCCCCCCCCGAAGAAAATCAAGTCTTCAGAAAAAAGTCTAGAAGGAACAGTGGCCTGAACCTAATGCCCAGCTACTTTCAGCTGTCCATATACGCTCTACACTACTCTATATATTTTTATTGTTTTTTACTTTGTTAAAACTTGTTTTTGTTTTTACAGTATAATATTTTTTTTAGTTTTGAAAATTAAAATAAGGAGAGCCGCAAATTGACATCAAAAGAGCTGCATGCGGCTTCTGAGCCGCAGGTTTCCGACCCCTGCACTATAGGCATTGTTGCATCGTCGGGCAAGCCGTTGAGAGCCTATTAATAAACTTGAACATCGACTTTTTTGTGAGATTGGCATACGGCACCCACAAATGTTTAGGCATCGCTAAAAACTCTGTACCCCACCGCCACAAACCTGCACACCCCCCTCCCCTCTCAACTCTAAAAGTATAATTTTCATATAATTTTTTAAAAATCTTTTTTCATGGCGGGAGGTTAACTTTCTGTCGGGGCCTATCTGGATAAGATCCGCAATCTCTTCAATATACAGACGATTTAACCATCGCCACAAACCTGCACCCCCCCCCCCTATCAACTCTCTACCCCACTGCCACAAACCTGCACACACCCCCTCTCAACTCTCTGTCCTCACCGAAATTCCATCCATCCAGTGTTTCTTTCCCTCTTTGTGTCCGGGGGTGCACTTGGTATTTTCGGGGGGGGGGGGGGGGCGGACACTGGTAAAAGTGTATGTTTTCTATAAAAATTCCATCTCGTTGGAGGGGGGGCTCAGCCCCCCCCCCCCCCTGACGCCTGGAAGAAACTCTGCCTCCATCCATGATTACAATTGAGCCATTTTTCCCACGTCCTTGCTTTCGTCTCTGTTTGTCTTTCCAATCAAATCTTGCGATCGAAATTTCTGGCACTTCCCAGTTAGCTAGCGCGCTGAAATTTTCAGGGAAGCTTTGTTTTGGATGACATTAGAATATTCAATTGTTATTATTACTAAATTGATCCATGGAAACATTTTATTGAGCATTTTAGACCGCTATATAATCTATATATATAATTCTCCTCTGCGAGCCATTAGAAAACAAGCTGCAAGCGCCTCCTTACAGTCCCCTCTCTTTCTCTCTATCACTATCACTACCACCCTACCCCACCCCCACATGGTCTGCTGAGCTGTGGTCACGTTAATGTTTACAAACCGTACAGCCAGGTTTAGTGACGGCTATTATGGGCAGATAATTTAGTTTGAACCGACTTTAAACTTACAGGAGGTAACTAAGAGGAGGCTGCTTTCACGGGGGGGGGGGGTGTAGGGTCGGGGTTAGGGGAAAGGAGGGGGGTTAGTGTTTTAAAGCAAATATTTTCACTGGCAGCATTGGTACTGTCGAATTCACAAATTATTAATTACTGAAAAGTAGAAAATAAATCAACTAAATAGCGGCGTATGATACGCCGCGGGTCGGCTCGTTGTAGTAAAAACGTGGGGAAAAAAGGACATAACCCAGTAACTGTAATTTGTGTACAAACAACCGTAACAACTGGTGGCCAGTATGGGGGAGACGATATGGTCGAGTCGTTGGGCACACGATTGCTATCCCACTCGACACGGGTTCAAATCTATGTGTTCTAGTCAGTAACGTATTCACACAACGTGTTTTTTACGAGTTGTCTTTTTACGAGTTTTCTTTTTACGAGTTGTCTTCGTTTACCCAAAAAAAAGTGAAAAGATAAAATCGATAGCAAGATTTTAATGCAAACAAACAGACAAAGACTAAAAAGTAGAAAATAATAATCATTAAAAAAGTTTTTAAAAACCCACGTTTTCTGATTGAACTAAAAAGTAGAAAATAAATGCTATACATCACAATAATGCAAGCGATCACTCTACTATAAGCGATCAAAAACGTGGGGCGCCGTGATTTTCTTACAGTTTCTAATACTGTTGACTCTCTACAAGCTCCCTAATAAAAGTCAATAGTATTATCTAATCAATAGAAATATAACTTTTACTTCGGCGCCCCACGTTTTTCATCGCTTATAGTAGAGTGATCGCTTGCATTATTGTGATGTATAAAATACACAATTTACAGAATGACGTAGGGGCCGAATTATAATTTTTGCATAGGTGCCCGAAAATCATAGCTAAGCCACTGAACTTCATATGCAGATGATGCAAATACATCAATATAGAAACTATCCAAGAGCTTCACTTTACAGATGATGTAACTCCTTCAATATACTGATGATGCACTATTTCAATTTTTTTTTTATGAAACCACTATAATACACAGGGTCAGGGTTAGGTTTAGGATTAGGGATAGGGATAGGGTTATGGTTATGGTTATGGTTATGGTTATGGTTATGGTTATGGTTATGGTTATGGTTATGGTTATGGTTATGGTTATGGTTATGGTTATGGTTATGGTTATGGTTATGGTTATGGTTATGGTTATGGTTATGGTTATGGTTATGGTTATGGTTATGGTTATGGTTATGGTTATGGTTATGGTTATGGTTATGGTTATGGTTATGGTTATGGTTATGGTTATGGTTATGGTTATGGTTATGGTTATGGTTATGGTTATGGTTATGGTTATGGTTATGGTTATGGTTATGGTTATGGTTATGGTTATGGTTATGGTTATGGTTATGGTTATGGTTATGGTTATGGTTATGGTTATGGTTATGGTTATGGTTATGGTTATGGTTATGGTTATGGTTATGGTTATGGTTATGGTTATGGTTATGGTTATGGTTATGGTTATGGTTATGGTTATGGTTATGGTTATGGTTATGGTTATGGTTATGGTTATGGTTATGGTTATGGTTATGGTTATGGTTATGGTTATGGTTATGGTTATGGTTATGGTTATGGTTATGGTTATGGTTATGGTTATGGTTATGGTTATGGTTATGGTTATGGTTATGGTTATGGTTATGGTTATGGTTATGGTTATGGTTATGGTTATGGTTATGGTTATGGTTATGATGGTTATGGTTATGGTTATGGTTATGGTTATGGTTATGGTTATGGTTATGGTTATGGTTTATGGTTATGGTTATGGTTATGGTTATGGTTATGGTTATGGTTATGGTTATGGTTATGGTTATGGTTATGGTTATGGTTATGGTTATGGTTATGGTTATGGTTATGGTCATGGTCCTGGGTATGGTGATGGTGATGGTGATGGTGATGGTGATGGTGATGGTGATGGTTATGGTTATGGTTATGGTTATGGTTATGGTTATGGTTATGGTTATGGTTATGGTTATGGTTATGGTTATGGTTATGGTTATGGCTATGGTTATGGTTATGGTTATGGTTATGGTTATGGTTATGGTTATGGTTATGGTTATGGCTATGGCTATGGCTATGGTTATGGTTATGGTTATGGTTATGGTTATGGTTATGGTTATGGTTATGGTTATGGTTATGGTTATGGTTATGGTTATGGTTATGGTTATGGTTATGGTTATGGTTATGGTTATGGTTATGGTTATGGTTATGGTTATGGTTATGGTTATGGTTATGGTTATGGTTATGGTTATGGTTATGGTTATGGTTATGGTTATGGTTATGGTTATGGTTATGGTTATGGTTATGGTTATGGTTATGGTTATGGTTATGGTTATGGTTATGGTTATGGTTATGGTTATGGTTATGGTTATGGTTATGGTTATGGTTATGGTTATGGTTATGGTTATGGTTATGGTTATGGTTATGGTTATGGTTATGGTTATGGTTATGGTTATGGTTATGGTTATGGTTATGGTTATGGTTATGGTTATGGTTATGGTTATGGTTATGGTTATGGTTATGGTTATGGTTATGGTTATGGTTATGGTTATGGTTATGGTTATGGTTATGGTTATGGTTATGGTTAATGGTTATGGTTATGGTTATGGTTATGGTTATGGTTATGGTTATGGTTATGGTTATGGTTATGGTTATGGTTATGGTTATGGTTATGGTTATGGTTATGGTTATGGTTATGGTTATGGTTATGGTTATGGTTATGGTTATGGTTATGGTTATGGTTATGGTTATGGTTATGGTTATGGTTATGGTTATGGTTATGGTTATGGTTATGGTTATGGTTATGGTTATGGTTATGGTTATGGTTATGGTTAATGGTTATGGTTATGGTTATGGTTATGGTTATGGTTATGGTTATGGTTATGGTTATGGTTATGGTTATGGTTATGGTTACGGTTACGGTTATGGTTATTGTTAGGGTTAGGGTTAGGGTTAGGGTTAGGGTTAGGGTTAGTGTTAGGGTTAGGGTTAGGGTTAGGGTAAGGGTAAGGGTTAGGGTTAGGGTTAGGGTTAGGGTTAGTTACAATAGAGCGAAAAGATTTAAATCTTTTCGCTCTATTTTAACTCAGTTCTAATGCACCAATGTTGTTCAACCTTTTCAGACACACTTGTTACGGGTCATTTGAGGTCAGGTTAGAATAGGATAGAATATTCTCGAACTTAGGGGAGAGTGCGTGTGTGAGTTGAGTTCACCCTACTGTGTAGTAACCCCGGTGTGTTTATGTATTGTAATCCCAAGGTCGAATGCGGGTATAAAAGGGGGAGTGAACGATTGTGGGGGTCAGCAGCGGGATAGTTGGTAGCGGTTAGGTCGAGGGCTACTATGTAATGTGAAAAGGTGAGACCGAATAAACGTATTGAACGTAAACACGAGTCGTTCTTGAGTTGAAGCTAACCGGAACGTAACAACTGGTGGCCAGTATAAAACAAGTAGAAGCACAGATGGGATGCTGTCCTGACGTTTGCCTGATGCTGTCCTAACGTTTGCCTGATGCTGTCCTGACGTTTGCCTGATGCTGTCCTGACGTTCGCCTGATGCTGTCCTGACGTTTGCCTGATGCTGTCCTGACGTTTGCCTGATGCTGTCCTGACGTTCGCCTGATGCTGTCCTGACGTTTGCCTGATGCTGTCCTGACGTTTGCCTGATAGTGTCCTGACGTTTGCCTGATGCTGTCCTGACGTTTGCCTGATGCTGTCCTGACGTTTGCCTGATGCTGTCCTGACGTTTGCCTGATGCTGTCCTGACGTTTGCCTGATGCTGTCCTGACGTTTGCCTGATGCTGTCCTGACGCTTGTCTGATGCTGTCCTGACGTTTGCCTGATGCCGTCGGGATGCCGTTAGCCCGATGCTATAGCTGTTTGTAACAACATCGCCTGTGAGTTGGAAAAAGGTTGTGTGATGTTAAAGGTTTGAGATGAGCCTCAACATAAAAATCAATGCGGTTGAAATGTTTTGAAAAACTTAGAAAAGATCATAGTAAATGTTACTAAAATTGCAATATTTAGCGTGAATTGAATATCTTTTTAAATTACCTCCCCTAGAATAATTATTAAACATTTTAATTACTTAGTTTTTTACTCTACAGTTATTAAAATGTATCCATTTGTTTTCCTTGGAATATATGCCAGAATATCATTTGACATTGATCAGTTTAAAATATGTTCAACACTGTTCATGTATTTAATATTTTTTATGTTCTTTTGTAAACGTATGTGAAAGCATAAAAACTTAGCATTCACTCAAACATTTTAGGCGTTATATAAATAGACCCTACTCCATCACTTTAATAAGACAATGCGATGCAAGTAATGCATGGCATGTGTTGTTTACTTTTAAGGGTTTATAATCTATATCGATTAGGGACGGACTGACGAACACACACTACCTACAGCCTTATATTATAGATTTGTAGTTTGTCATCAACTTTTGAGTTTTTTTCCGTAAAAAGAAAATGGCGCTTACTCAACTTCCGGTTTCTCAAAAGCCTATAGCTTGAATACCATTTGAGAAAGATGGAAGAAATTTCAGTCACAAGTATAACTTTGTACACGCAGGTTTCTTTCAATTTTCAAAAGATGTCCGCTACACGTAGGTTTTACTTTACTCTATGTTCGTGTGAACACGATATCTTAACATTTGTTTCAATTAAGAAGACGAAGTTTCATATATATGTGTAAGATCTTATGTTTGATCACTGTTAAATTTTGAGTGATCTCTGATTTTTACTTTCTCGTATATACGAAGTATACAGAAAGTCTTGTAATCGCGCAAAAACAAAAATTGAGATTTTGCAGATCTCGACCAGTGTTTCTTCCAGACTTTTTTATCCTGGGGGGGCACTTGAAATCTTCGGGGGGGGCGGTAAACTTTCTTCGGGGGGGGGGGGGGGCGGACACTGTTAAAAGTATATATTTTCTATATAAATTATATAAATTTCATTTCGTTCGGGGGGGCAGTAAAAACATTTCGGGGGGGGGCTTTGCCCCCCCCCCCCCCCCCCCCCCCCGAAGAGTTGCCTGGAAGAAACTCTGATCTCGACGTTTTACAGCTCCCTGAGTCGGAAAAACATAGTTGTGCAATCTTGTCCGTATATCTGTGAGTGTGTGTGTGTGTGTGTCTGTGTGTCTGTAAACACGATAACTTGAGTGCCGTTGCAGCTATTTTGATGAAATTTCATATATAAGTATTATATCAAAATCGTAGATCCGTATCAACTTTTGAGTGATTTCCGATAACGGGAAGTGGGACTTTTTCTACTTTTAATTTTTCAAAAGCCTATAACTTTAGTGCTATTTCAGATAGATAAATGAAATTTCACGAAAGCAGTAATTTTGGCTATTTCCGATTTCTCAAAAAAAACTAATGTAAATTTATAAAGTACTAATAATATTCCGCACATTTTATTTGGCGTTCACTTGGTGTGCAATTCTTTTTTCTACAAGATTTTATTCTATTTTAAAAAGTTTAAGTATTTAAAATGGATTAAAAATTATATCTATATCCCGAGTTCCCATCCCCTGTTGTTTTATATAAGAATATTCGAGAAAGTTTAGGGGAGATCACTCCCGGTTTATTTAAGATGGTACCTTACACTACTTTCGGTTTTTTTAAACACCGATAACTTGCATACCGTTTTAGTTAGGTTGATGAAATTTTATAAATTGGTGTAAGATTATATTTTCTTGATTTTCTCACATTTGAGTGATTTTTGTTGAGTGGAAGTATTATTTTTTGATATTTACGTTTTCTAAAAACACCATAAGAATTTGTTGTGGTTTTTTAAAATCATTATGACTGCGCAATTCTTATTTTTTTCGGTAACTTAGTGCTATAAAATAGAGTATTTCATATGTTTCCGATTTTGTATCATTTTTACAAAAAGAATAGAATAAATTGTCACTTGTTTTC